>NW_021940750.1:22599378-22691069 GCF_001715985.3 Manacus vitellinus
TGCCTTGCAGAATATACCACCTAAGGAGTCCTGCTGTACCTTCTGCAACCGGACGTGTCTATCTCATATTGGCCTTTTTAGCCACCAGTGTGTTTGTAACAAACGTGGGTAGAGCCCTTCCCAAATCTTTGTTTGTGAAGCCTAGCCATGATGAAATTTAGTAGTCAAAGTCTCAATGCAATTATATAAATATTTTCAAAAATACATCATTTTATTTCTTGCATTATTTAGTAATTATTTTTTGTAAAATAGTGAAAAACATTTCTAATACAGCATAATTTAAAAATCATGTTATATATCAGTTTTTTGAGGAAAGGAGGAT
Source organism: Manacus vitellinus (assembly GCF_001715985.3). NCBI lineage: Eukaryota > Metazoa > Chordata > Aves > Passeriformes > Pipridae > Manacus > Manacus vitellinus. Next base: position 22,599,701 of record NW_021940750.1, read on the forward strand.
TAGGAAGGCAATATTAGAAATATACACATATGTTTAGCTTGTGGACTTTGTGCAAGTACACAGCCTTAAATGAAATCCATAAATCAGAAAATCTTATAAATCTATTTATTCCGCATTTTTGGTTTCCAATCTGAATCCCTGAACTAAGCAGAAAGTGAGAAGTATGAATGGGAGAGAAAGGCAATTGTTGAAAAGCGCATACCCTTAGCAGCAAAAGAAATTCTTTTACAGTAAAAAAAGTCAAAATGTTGGCAGAACAAAACTAGAGGTGCTGTATTAGCAAAAAACTGAAAGAACAAGCAAAGCACCAAGTAGTAGAGGGCAGAGGATGAACAAGTATTTGGGTATTAAATAAGAGCAATAGATTTGTAGGGTAAGAAGACAATATCTAGGAAGAAGGAAAGAGAAAGGTGAGCATCACGAGAAAAGAAATAGCTGGTTGCAAGCACCATCAGGAGGCAGAAGTTACTTGGTGGGAGTGAGCAGAGGAAGGACTCAGTGAAGCCCCGCGAAGGGAAGTGGCACACTGGCTCGCGGATGAAAGGAAAGGAAAAGGCGAGGCAGGCAGGACAGATGATCTCAAACTGCTGCTCCTCTCCTGGTCATTTTTATAAGATCAAAGAATGGGTGCATTCTGGGAGGACCAGAAGACCTTTGATGTAATGGTAGTTTTGGCAAGACACTACAGAAGCAAAACAAGGGGAAAAGAAAGTATTAACCCTTAGATTCAAGATTTCCTAAACATTCATACATACAAAGTACGAAAATAATGAATTAATCTCAAGAGCTAACAGCAAGATTTACTTATTGATGGAAGGCACATTGAGAGATAGAGTGAGCATGTTAAAATGGATGGTGTCAGGCACTTGCATAATCCCTCTGTGAAATGTATTGGGTATTGTCATCCTTCCAATTCTTCTTTTAAATTGGATGATAAACCAGAAAACTGATGCAAATTTGAGCCTGCTACTACAGAGAATAATCTAATAGCTGAGTGCATGCAGACAGAAATTTGTTTTACTGTTATTCAAAACCTTACTTTCTTCAACATAAAAATGAGTTACAAGACACAGAAATGTTCATTCTGAAAAGGAAACTCATATTTAATAACAATTTTGCCAGATACTTACAGCATTACTGGAGTTAACCTAGATTTATGGACATTGTAACAAAAATTTGAATTGTGTCCAGAAAAGTCAGATCCAAGTATTCTAAGAAAGTTGTAACCTCACTTCTGGGTTCTCTACAGAAAGCAGTAAACTGTTTTATTGATCAAAGGATATAGAACGCATATGTTCACTGGAATAACTTCAGGATGTGGTTGATTTCAAATTAAATTTTGCAGTCATTTAAGTCAGAATAGTACTGCTAAGGCAGAGGAATATGACTTGCAGAGTATGCTCACAAAGAACAGTGTGTAGTTTATAGAAGCCCACTGAAGTCACAAGCACAGTATAGTAACAGTGTACACCTACAAAATGCATCCTGACCTCTTTATGAGAAATACATACACTTCCCATTGTAGCCACATCTCAGAATACAACAGATTTTCCCCCAAAAAAGTCATACACCTTTTTCTGTAAATAACATAGATCCAAATCCTGTATGTCAGAACTAAGCTACACTCAAGAATAAAGTAAATCACCTTATTTAAAGATAAAATCATACTCATTCTCATAAAATGTCAGACTACAAAATTGATTACTAAAGTAATAAAGAAAATTACTTGTTAACAGCTATGAAATAATTAAATTCACTTTATTAAACAGCATTAAACAACAAAAAAGAGCCAAACACATAACCTCTAGGTATCCAAAACCTCAGTTTTGCCTGTACTTGTTATTACCCTGGCACTTCTCAAGAGGCGAAGGATTATTCCAGAGAACACCTTGATTCTTCAGCTCCTTTTAGAGGAGTGAGTCTGTCTAATTAACCCTGTTCTTCCTTCTTACCTTCCAGCTTCTGCTCCTGTCCTCCACTACCTGCTGAAGCAAGAAGCTGTGTACCTACCTACTGAATCATATTGCAAAATTGATTTGATCGAAGAAAAAGAGCCAAAAAATCCAAAAGCTTCTTTGATGGGTAGTATTTGTTCTCAGGTTCCTTAAGGGAGTGATCAGATCATGTGTCATATCTTGAAAGAGGGTGGCAATACAGCACTTTTTTTGGGAACCAGGAGTTGGCTAAGGAAATAGAAGACCCAAGAAACTGTCTGGCACAGTAGACAGGAGATGGAGCTTCCAGCTCAGACTGCTGAGAGGAGAAGGAGCTGACAGGGCTCAGAGATGAGGCAATTGACCCCGTAGTTTGCAGCAACTCACAAAATCACTGAATTAGATTAAGCTAGGCCTGGAAGGCTTATTCACCCAGAGCTCTAAAATGAATCTGAAAGGTTCGGGTTACATTTCCTTCCCAATTTTTTTTATTAGCTAAGTTGCCAAGTTCATCACATGGTCACTACAACAATTTTACTGGCAAGTGCAGGACTTAGAAGTGAGAAGATTGTAGAGAAAGGGAGGAGAGTAGGACAGTAGTTCTGGAGAGCTGATGTTTTCCTATGCATTTTGTACAGTGTATGGGCGCGCGTGCGCATCTCTTCCCTTCTTTTTCACCTTCTTGTATCTTGCATCTTGTGAATCTCATGAAGCATCACTGTCAAAATTCTAAGAAAATGCTTTTTGTACACAATTTAAACATTTTTTTCACTAAGGATTCTGTTTGAATTTAATACCTTACATCTCTATTCCATTTCTATTTTCTATAACCTGAATCATCACAAAATACTTAACTGGTACTTTTTTTGATGTCATGCTCTGAGCATTCAAATAACAGTTGATATGAAAATTATACAAATATATAAGTACCGTAACTACTATGTACTCATAAATGCTACACAGATATACAGCTATGCAGACATACACACTAGAAATTTAAAGATTCTTAAGGATCCCTTAAACAGCAAGCCTTATTTATTCTTTTACTCAAGGGTTTTTCTATCATAGCTCATCCTGACACATTCAGACTGTGTGAGCATTACTCCTCTTTTCTAGATCAGTGAAAGGGGGAGAGGAGAGAGAGAATGCTGCCATCCTCAGAACTGAAACAGAGATATAAAGGTTAAACCCACTTATTATTTCAAAGCATTCACATCAGCAATCTAACATCTGACTTTTGAATATACTTAGCAACTACAGATAGCCAAAGCTCCCACTGAATTTAGCTATTACTGTAAATCAGGCCTCAAAAATCACAAAATCAGGCACCCAGAAAATGAGAAACACAAAGTAATTAAACATATTTGAAAAATTCAGTTTAAGTTATTTGCCTGACATCACAGAGGAAGTTTATGGCAAAAGTAAAATGAATGCCTTGAGAGTATTCAAAAACCTCAGTGATGACCATACTTGTCATGTTAGCAATCTCAGGGCTTAACACTACATATCTTCTTAAATCAGCAATAACAAAAGCTCTAGGATTTAGCATCACAAATTTGTATTCACGTGTCACCTACCAACTTGGATTAAGAAAGAAAATTATATTTTACTGATAATAATCCTTTTCTTCTATTTGAGCAGTAACTTACAAATCTTCCTTTTAAAATTTGGAGAGATTGGAAGTATAAAAATGAAAAAAGCTCCATAAAAAATAGAAACAAACACTGTCACAAAATATGGACTGAATTTGCATGATACTGTGCTATTTGCAAGCAACTATCCTCTGCCTGTGTCAAAATGGCTGTGGGAGTAGAAAGGACAAGGAATTTGCAGGCAGTTTAACTCATGGTTTGTGAGAAATGGCTGACAGTGGATACATGCCTGACTGGTTGTCATGTAAGCAAACCATGAATAAGAGATGACCCTGAACAGAATTAATGTCCTGTTGACACTCTTGACACTCACATAGCACTATGTGAAGTGCCAGGACATTGAATGCAAGCATCAGCTTCCTACTTCCATAAGGCAAGATTTCCAGCATGACACTTTGAATTCCAAAGGGCCTTTTATGAGTGAATGCATGCATTTTAAGATGTTGAATATATTGTAAATATATTTTTGAAATCAAAACCAAACCATCAGAGAGAATAAAATTATAATTTGCACTGATAAATTATATTTGCAGCATTGATATTGTCTCAGTAGTCGTTTCTTTAGATGAAATTTTTTGGATTGCTCATGAAAAGAAACTATGGGCCTGATACATATAATTCGTGATGTATTACTGGGCATTCCTATATAAGAAGAAAGCCTTGTTCAGAAATTATAGGACAAGCTGAGCACCATTCCAGCTATTCCACCTGACAGACTTACTAGTTTGGGACATCTGGACAATCCAGCTCCATTCATGGCATGTATAAGCATGAAGTTTTGTCCTTCAAACTTAGGATCTTATTAAATTATATTAATTCATTATTAAAATTATATTCCTTTATGGTTTTAGTTGCAATGTTGATATGGGCAGATTAACTGATTCTGTTTGCACCTCCCAGTCCAAAAAAGTAAGTACATGTAACGGTTACTGAAATAATTAGATCTATCTAATATATATGGACCTCAACCATTAGAAGTGTTAGAAAAATAACATCTTTTGTATGAATCAAATCTACAACATTTCTCTCCCCAGGGATGGGATGAGGACTGAACTGCACAGAAAAATTACAACACTGAAATACAGTGTATTTCATATAATGAATGCAAAAATACTGTAGTAAAAACCTACACAGAAAGCTGCAGTGTAAAATCATCGCATCTTCTCTTAAAAGTAAAATGACAGCTGAAAGCCCAGAACTGCAACCTTTTTTTAAAAAAATATATAAAAACAATATTTTTCATCATTTAGACAAATTATCAGCAATGTCATTGTGATAGGTTTGGAAATTAATTTAAGAAACTTACCATTTCCAAGGCCATAATACGTTCCTAAAAATAAAGTAGAAGATGCCATTAGAAAACAAAGAATGTAAACACAATGTAAGTCAAACAATGATGAAGATGATTAATTTTGTTTTTTTGGTGGTCATATGTATAGTTTTTTTGTAATAATCTCACTGAATAGGAACTGTTGTACTTAACTGGATGTCTAATCTATTTATCATACTTACTCAGAAATTTGTTCCAAAAAAAAAAGAAACTCCCTAGAAACAAGGAAAGGATTTGAAAAAAATTACTCCAAAATATATTTTTTTCAACTAGTATATTAGATTTTCAATATTGTTGATTTTACTCTCATGTATACAAAAGAATTATTTCTTTTTTTGATCATCTCTGATTTTAAATCTAGCATGTTTTGGAGTTCATGTCATGTTAGCATCTGGTTTAGTTTTCTTTTAGGTATTTCCTTAGAAAACTAAAAAGTAAATTCCATATCGTTATTCTTTTATCCAGAAATAGCTCTGAATAATGTTTTATTAATAACAGGATGACGTTAGTCATAGTCTCATGTCAGACAAAAATAAACTACAAATAAAATAAGCTTGTGTCAATTCTAATCCAGCACAGGATACAGAGAAACCAGAATCTGCAAATTTACTGTATATATTTTAATATTATTTTTCCATTTAAAAGTATCTTTAAGAAAAATATTAAGCTAGCAAAATCAAGATGGTGTACTCTGGCACTATATACTGACTAGGTATGGTATTTTAAGCAACCTGACAAAACACACATTCAAGTGTTTAGGTGACCCCACATTTAGAGTGCATAACCATTACAGGAACTCTTACCTTGTTCAAATATTACTCAAATTTTTCTCATGAAAGGTAGTGTATGAAATGCTAGAGTCTTTATTCTTTCATAGAAGGAGATCTGAGAAACAGACTGAGTATTTCTGTACATCAGAACAAACTTCTGACAAAAAATGTTATGTGAAAAACTCAAAAATATTTATTTTGAGATGTTTGTTCTTCCACAAAATTGCAGTGGCTGTTACAGACACTCGTATTTATTTAAAGATTCTGAAACAAAACTCAAACTCATTACTATAAAAAGATGTTAATTACAGATCTCATAAATTTGTGGCGATAATGAACAGCGATTCAGATATAGTTTTCTTCAGCTAAAGAGGACTACTTTGAAAATAAAGTCTTAGAGTGAGTGTATCAGTAGGATGATTTAAATGGTAAAATAAAGTGTTTTCAAAATGACTCATGCATTAAATAAAGTGTCTGATCTACTTGCCAAACTCTAAAAATATAATAAATTCTTACAACCTCAGTAGACAATTTTATGAAGACCAAACTAATCTAATGTATTAGTAAATTTACCACGGATCATTTATACACTATCAATATATTTTCCAATTAAGACTCTATTTTTCAAATTCCTATTAGCATGTCACTAATTCGAAAGCAAAAGAAAACGGCTTGCAAATGTTTTTGCAGAGAGTATAATTCAGTTGAATATTGCAATTACCATGTCATGCATAGCATATTATTTTCATTAATCCAACCTTTTGTACCATGGAACAGCTTTGACAAAAAGAAAAGTGAAAACCTTAAGTGTTTTTTCTTCCACCAAAGTAAGAAAATAAGAGAGGTTATATTCTTGGAGTGGTGAAACTCTAGTCAAAAGTATGCAATAAGTTCAAAATGAAAATCCAAGAATACAGTAAAGTCACACAAAGAGTCAGCCTCCTACCTCCCAAATACCCTGTACCAAAGAACTGCAGTGTCCATCTTGACACATAAGGCAAGTCAGGTTCATTTAGAAATATGTAGTTATAAAAATTCTCACTGTCTACTTAATGAGGTATTATTTTGTCTTGTCATGCTAGTTGTAGCCCAACATATTCCCTGACTAGAGGAACACAAGAAAAAACTACTAGCCCAATATTTCCAGGAACAAGCCTCACAGAACTGCTTTTTTCTTTCAGTCCTTTGCAGATTTCAGCTGATGGCATTGTAGCACTAACTGTACTTAATTCCAACTATTTTTAACAAAAGGTGCTTTTTGTCCCCCCTCAAAAAATAAGCAAACTGAAAGAATAATAAAACACATAACCTTAGTTCTAGGGAATATGATGCAGAGACATGGCAGAGAACCCCATGGTATCCCCAGTCATAATTTTCCCACATCAACACACTGATTTCTGACAGATTTCCTCATGTCTCTAGGTTTTCTAAGACTGTGGTCAACGTTCATGGCTCAAGTAACAAGAAAAAACTTCCTAAGTAACGACAGCCTGCTTTGAATGTTTTGAATTGTCTGTCCATAATGTCTAAAACGTACAATCTTTCTATCCGCCTGTTTCCCAAACATGCTTTACACATATGATCTATTTGGACTGCAAACAGAACAGAGCAAGGATTGACTTTCTTCATATACTTCTCTGTATTTATAAGGTAATTATCAAACCAGAATCCCTGGAATTGTAGATGAAAAAAACCCAGCAACAATCAACATGACCAATTGTCTACTGAACCAAGGACTCTAACTGAGTAGGACCTCATATTAAGGGAATTCTATCAATACACTGGGGGCTTTGGGGGAAGGAGTAAGATTTTATTTGCTAGTAGCCCTTAATTTGACAAACAAGTAACTTCTAGCAATCTACTTCAATGAAAGCATTCATACATTAACCAACTATACACATGCTTTGCTTAAGTGGGGCTCAGAGAATAAAAATATTCCATGTCATCTGGATTAACAAGAGGATAAGAAGTTTCAGCTCCTGGAAATGTCATGTTTAAAAAAAAACTCTCACTTTCCTCTTCATTCCTATGAAGATGCAACAGTTTGGGGAGATTCAGTCTTGATGACACAAGTTGGTTTTAACAACCATTTGCTAGTAAAGTTGTACATATTTGATCACTGCAAGTTTAGAATACAACATTACAAGAACAGAGGGGAATATTTTGACACACATTGACTAAGCTGGATCCTATACTATGTAGAAAAATAATAAATGTTTTTGCTGAGTACTTTGTGAATGCATGGATAACTGAAGGAAGAAAAAACTGCTATCAAGCATTTGAATACAAAAATAGCAGCCAGAGCACTACAATTCACACACTTAACCAGAACTGCCAGTTAGGGAAGGGCATAAGGTAATCTAGTTTTACATACCATCAGAAATACAGGCAGGCACATATATCCATACAAGACACGATTATGATGCAACTTCCTGCAGTATAAAATTACTCCTCATTCAATCAGAACTCATATCATTAGAACAATTTGTCAACCATAAAGGTTCACATGAAAGCAGATGCAGCATTGCTTCACATGAAAGGAGATCTTTTTACATTGATGTAACTAGATATGCACCTGTGTAAACTGCTTGCGCAGACAAGCTTTCAGCCTTGTTGAACTTGAGCTGCCAGAAAGCCAGGCCAAGATTTTTGTTTGAACAGGAAACAGCTGGATTGGTGTGTTGTGTAACTTTTGGGCCTTGCAATTTGTCTCTTCTTACTGGATCAAACTATTTGTTCACTCTTTGATACCTCTAGCCCTCAAAATGCCTTCTATTTATTATATGAGAAGGGTTACCTTCAAACAAATTCCTATGATCAAAACTCAGTCAATACATAACTTCATTTTCCTTGTGAGTCTTATCAATTCCCTCGCAAATGTCCTGCTTTCAGTACACTTGCAGAATGCTGCCTCATGGATACACTCTTCATATTGTATATAAACTTATTTTTATATCCGTGTTGGGTATTGTTTGCAGTAATTTGTTGTTAAAAATTTCTTTTTTTCCTTCTGCATTATGAAGGATATATACACTACCCTCCCTAATAGTCTCCTGAGCCTCACAGCTCAGACATTCCAGCCCAGTTTTGCTTTCTTAGCCACTTCAATTTGAAAGGAGTATGTTTTCTTTGACTGTAATGCTTAAATACTATTCCAAAGCTCAGCTTAGGGAAGATCTGACTTTCTAAGTGCAAATTTAAAGTGCTTAGCACAAACAGCTTCACTGCTAGATGACATACAATGAGACTTTATTATACTGTATCAAGTCCTAGCATAAATTTACTGGTCCCTTCTTCCTCAGGAAGGTGATTATGGACATACACTGTTTTAGAGACTTTAAATACTTACTTAAAGCATTTTACTTTCAGTTTTATTCAGAGATACAAAAGAAAGTAACATAGCGGAGAGAACTTAACTCAAGTAGTGAAGTAGACTATGCAGCATTTTTGCAGTTCCTAATGCAGATTAGCACTGCCTGCCCTCATTCAGATACAGTTTCAGTGAAGCCAGCAGAATAACATAACAACTTAAGTATATAGTGTGATTTAAAAGCAACGTTACATTCGCTGGTATACTAGATTGACAGACTCATAAGAGAATGCTGACTACTTCACTCTTCGCTAACGTGCAACTTAATTGGCGGGCAAAACCTCAGCAGCGAGTATAACTGGCTATTGTATCTCTATTTGTCTGCGTATATTTCCAAATCTGAATTTAAGCTACAAGGGAGTTCAGAAAATCGTAATGCTGTAATACAATTTGGTAATTTTAAGGGTGAACAAAGAAGTAGCTACTTAATTGAGCAGAAAATATACCTGGAGAGCTCCCATTTCTTCCTCTCTTCTGTGTGTCTTCTCTAGTAACTCTGCAAAATGAAAAAAAGTTGTAAATTCAACTTCCTGTCTCATGATCTGATAGAAAAAGTACTGTGTAAAATAGTCATTGAGGTTTTTATTTTACACCCTTCACAACACTCCTTTTCAGCGGAATAAACTATTAGATTAAACATATCAGTGATATGACTGTTTCCAGGCATGGGCTGTTGAGGTGGCTGAAAATAGCCACAAGGACACAAAGAAGACAGCCTGACTGGGGAAAAACACACCATTTAAATTCACAAAGAAACTCTTCTATGCTTAAATCAATCTTCTGGTGTATTTTTAGAATTGAATGAAAAAAATCAGAGATTCACTCTGAAAATTAATTAAAGCAGATCATCAAAGCTATGCAATTATATATGAAAAGTTACTGTATGTTACTGCAGATAATTTTGACTGTTATGACAATAATTACCTTTTCTTACTAAAATGGAATAGTTTTGATAAGGGAAACAGTTCACTGTGACAAAATAGTAGAAAAGCTTTTTATAGTTTTTACACCATAAAATCCTAATACCTTGTATTGCCACTAGTGTGACAATTACAGACATTGGCACATACGTGCACACATGTAACACTTCACATTATAAATTAATTTTGTTTGAGTTCTGCAGGATATGTCACGAGTTGCTTTTTTACTTTATTTTATGCACATATTTTTATGATTAAAATCATGTTTTTGATAAATTGCAACATGTTTAGAATTCTGGGAAACCTTGAAGTTATAACTTTATGAAGAGCAGGAAAAACAAAAAAACATGCTGCAGGCTTATTAATATTTCAACTATCAGAAGTTTGCTCATAAGCTTTGTACGTGAAGAGCATTGCTTTATCTAACCCAGAGACTGACTCTGAATTCAGATCAGTTCCAGTTTGTTAGCAATTAGGAGAGTTATGAGATTATGAAACTGCCTGGACAACCTCACAGTACTGAATTCTGACTGTCAAGTCTCTCAGGATCCAAGTACAGAACAGCTAACTGAAAGTACCTGTGTTTACTTCCTTAAGAAATAAAGATTACCAATACTTGCATAGTTCAATCATAAAGAAGCTTCAATGATTTACAATACAAAATATTCCACTGACATTAGAGATATAAAGGAAAGGAGACAAATTAATCTACTTTTTCTCTTTCTCTTATTATGACGCCTCACTGTGAGCACCCCAGTCTGTTAGCTCTTTTCTCATAGTTCATTATTCATTTCTGACTGCATGCAGATTATTTGATACTTTTTCCAGACACTAGTCCTTTAAAAGCAACGTAGATAACATGTAAAAAAATTTAGTTAATTCTTTCACAAGAAGAGATTGACTTGCTGTTCTTTTTTCCTAGATTCCACGCTTTTTTTTTCAAATCCTTTCTTAAAATTAATAAAATTGTTCATTTTCACTTTGTTTTGGTAAACTTAAGTTTTTCTGGACTATTCTTTGGTATGCTTTTCAGTCCGGTCATTCAACTGCCATATAAATTACCATAGCCAAATGTGCCATCATCAACATTAGTTAATGTGACAATTTTGGGCTGAAAACAGTCTCTAGATCTGAAAGTTTTGCGTCTGACATCAGGGTTATCTAGAATCCATTTACTTAATTATAGCACTGCCTAAATTGGTTGTTCTGCAGGATGCTTCAAAAAACTCTGTCCCCAGAAGGGCAGGTAGGTATTGAAGTAGTGTTATTTAACCAACAAAACATACACCTACTGTACAGTCACCATTTAAATATAATCAAGTTCTGCATTTAAACTGATGCTTCCATTTAGTACTCCACCTAATATAATAGCATGATTTCTCCAAACCTAAAGCAAAAAAATAAATATTAAAGCAATATATATTAAACAGTTATACAAAAAGTCCCATAAAAATACAGCATATTACATCATTCTTTTGGACACTGTTATTTATAATGACAGAACAACTTTGCTTACTTGATCTGAAAAGCTCTGTTGATTTGTTTTAAAATTATAAAAACACTTCCCATATTTAATTTCTTGTGCAAGCATGTTTTATGTCACCAGTGCCAGAAAATAATGTTGCAACAAATTTGAGACAGAGAATGCATTGTGTCTGCAACTAAAGATGGTCACTAGCCCTAGTGGAGGCTATGAACAGCCTCTGAGTTTCTGTAATTATAACTTTTTTCCTAAAGGAGATTGCACAGTGGCATGGGTCACTAAAACAATCCTGCTATCGCCATCTTTCAAGGCCTAATGTAGCCATAGGATTCTTGTTGGTTTTTTTCTAAGCAATATATCCTTATTCTCATGGGAGATAGAACACATAAATTTATAAATTGTCTAGAAGAATGAGCATTAATGAAAAAGCATTATAAAGGCATTGATGGCTCTTCCCAAAAGACGAATAATACATGGAAAAAGACAACAAGAGAAATGAGATGTAGAAATAAAGATATTCCCTTTTCTAACTAAATATGAAGCTAACTAAATATGAACTATAAGCTAAAACTATTAAAAAAATCAAATGTTTTACATGTTTAATACTACTCAAAATCACCAGCAAATTCAGGATATTGCCTGCAAAATTAGGGATCATACTTTTGTGCAGTTTTACAAAAACAATTTATTTACAGTGGTTACATTCCAGATCCAGATGTAAAGATTATATCTCATTAAGCTGTGTATCAGTGAACACCAACTAAGTGTCTTTCAAGCTATACTACAGTGGCTTATATTTAACGGATCAAACTTCCAGGAAAAATACAGATTTAAAACATTCTGAAAGAATCATTATCTTTTGCAGTTTGCCTGACACTGGACCAACACAGTATGTGGCAAAATACTGCAAATATTAACCTGGAGATGAAGATTTTATATTCCATCATAACATTCAGATAAGTGAGGAAAAAAAGGGTATGCAGCTATTCAGACAGACTTTTTTCCACACACACGTACCCCAGTTGTAATTTTTACTGCTGGTGAAAAGTATCAAAAAATAGATTTAGGAGCAGATATTTGTTGATTGGAATCAGTAAAATACAATAGTACTATCTTATTTATTCTAGCTGATCCATTAACGTGCCAATAACTAACTAGAATGGTTAAACTCCCTCATGAACTGGAATGTTTGACTTCTTTACATCTGTGCTGGGTGTAACAAGAGTGGGAAACAGGACATGGACTTTATTCTACCTGGAGTAGTAACTTCTTGATTTCAAACACTGCATGACCTCCCATTTTAAGCAACTGAAGATAATGATAGACAACATTCTGCTTCACATTCTCAGAGAATACTGATGTGCCAGAGAAAAGTCTACAAATTGGATCAATAACACATTTTTATGTTCACATTGTTCTGGCAAAGGGGAATGCACAAATACAGAACTGTACACAGAATCAGTTCTTATAGTCACAAATATCTACTCATATCGTGAAAAATGCTACAACATGATTCAGAGTACTCTGAAGTTGACATTCGTACTTAAATTCAGTTTTGCTTACATAGATAATATGCTGTAAACTACCCCAATATCTGCAGGCTGCATGTAGATCTGATTCAAGACTCTCACCTCCTGAAGCAGTTGCAGATCATGCAGGAAAATATAAAACAATTCATATAGCACAGAAAATATTGCTACTATGCGGTTTTAAAGCAAGGTTATTTTTAGGAAAAAAATGGCAGTTTGGAGAAAATTGTCAACACACTTTTTGCATCATCAAGCTAAGAACAGCTCTTCTCCAAAACACAAGTCAGGGTTTTCAGTTATACATTAAAACTATTATGGATTTCCCAAACTTTGTAACTCTAGGTATTGATGTTTTAAGTTACATAAGTGTATAGTAAATCCCTGAGAAATAATTTTGTTAGACACTCTGATCATATTATCTTTAAATTTGCTTTGATTCAAAATCATAATTTTTTTTAATGTCAAGTATTTCCTATCATTTTCACTCCCAATACACATCCCATGGGTTTCAGTCATCATTTGGATGTTTCCCACAATGCTACTGAACAGATACTGCAGCATTCCGGGAGATGCACAAGGCAGCCAGGCAGGTTTCAATCCAGTATGAAGGAATTTTCAAGCAGCTGAATAAACCAGTTTCTCTCAGCTAGAAATTACTTATCTCGCACACATGTACACAACCAAGTTTAATCACATATTATACCACTTACAAGTTTGTCCCTTCACACAATGAATCTGACACGAAGGCCCTGTTTTGAGGGGTGAATCAAGATGTTTCTAATTCAACCAGTTTAAACAAAGTGTTTCAGAATGGATATATTCATGGCTAGTAGAGGCAGAACAACTGCAATTTTGCCCTGTACCTGTGTTAGGTTGTGATGAATGGCAACTGTCACAGTTCAAAAACATTCAATACTAAAAGATGTTTCAATGAGGCTGGACCCTCGTACTATCAGGCTAGACACCAGAAATCACCCTGGGACTAAAATAACGGAGATGTAAAACAGTACTGGTATGTGCTTCAAACTATTTTAATTTAAACAGTACTTGCCATGCATGCAAACCATTAAGAGAATTTCTACATATCCATATTATTATTTTAAAGAGCTCTAGAGAAATAGGTATTTCTTAGAACCTAATTTTTGTTAGAGTAAAACAAGGCCAATAAATTATGAGCATTTCAGAATGCATTTATGTAGCCCCAAGCAAGATTTAAAAAAAGAACCCAAACCTATATGTCTCAAGGGATTTTAATACTGATTAGAGCTTTCTAGTCCATTAGCAAATTATTATACTTATATTCACACTGAGCATATTCCACTATCTTTAAAGATTTTAATTCAGTTTCCATCACTGCAATCAATGCAGTACTCATGACCACCAAGACTGAAACAGCTGCTTATATGTATCTAAATTAATAGTTTTCTCTTCCACATATACAAAGAGCTCCAAACTCAAAAGAATACCATTTTTAAATGGTCTTGGGAATCTGAAGAGGTCCCAGATGAGTGAAAACTGGCTAACATTGTCCCAGATTTCAAGAAGGGCAAGGATGACCATGGCACAATGGAAAGGGACATATGGGTCCTGGTCGACGGCAAGTTGAATATGAGTCAGCAGTGCCCTGGCAGCCAGGAGGGCCAACTGTGTCCTGAGGGGCATCAGGCAAAGCATCACCAGCTGGTTGAGCGAGGGGATTGTCCTGCTCTGCTCTGCACTGGTGCAGCCTCACCTTGAATATTGTGTGCGGTTTTGGACACCACAAAATGAAAAAGATATAAAGCTATTAGAGAGTGTCTGAAGGAGGGCTACAAAGGTGGTCAAGGGCCTTGAGGGGAAGCAATACAAGGAGCAGCTAAGACCACTTCATCTGTTTAGCCTGGAGGAGACTGAGGGGAGACCTCATTGCAGTCTACAACTTCCTCATGAAGGGAAGTGGAGGGGCAGACATTGATCTCTTCTCTGTGGTGACCAGTGACAGAACACAATGGAATGGCCTGAAGCTGTGTCAGGGCAGGTTTAGGCTGGATGTTAGGAAAAGGTTCTTCACCCAGAGGGTGGTTGGGCATTGGAACAGGCTCCCCAGGGAAGTGGTTGCAGCACCAAGCCTGCCAGAGCTCAAGAAGCATTTGGAGAATACTCTCAGGTACATGGTGCGATTCTCAGGGCTGTACTGTGCATGAAAGGACTTTGATGATCCTTGTGGGTCCCTTACAACCCAGGATATTCTACGATTCATTTAACTTATTTGCTGTTTTGGATGCTAGAAATTTTGGGACAATGTGGAAAAAAAAATGTTTCTTTTTGTTTCTGACACGATGTCTGGACTGTCAAAAACTTCTTTACATGTATAAATCTTGCTTCTAATTTACTTCCTTTGATAATTCTTCCTTATGTTTCATTCTGCTATTTCTCTTTATTATTTTCTTCTCACTTTGATTTGTATTTGATATAAATATTGATAAGTGAGCCACCTCCGACACTTCATTTAGAAAATGACTCCCAACATTTCTCTTGTCCCAAGAAACTGTCCTAAATTCTCCTCATTAGTTCTATAACCCAGTTCTATAACTCTCTATCAGTTCTATGTCCTAAATTCTCCTCATCAGTTCTACATAAATATCAGTGTCTGCCTTATAGTGAATTCAAAAGTTCAAGCATTGATATATTCACATATGCAGTTTAAGTACACAAGATAGTAGGCTGAGTTGCTGTAACCTCTTCTACAGTCCAAATATGACTGCATTGGAACAGTTTGTCTGAATATGAGATTAAATTTATTCAAAAAACTATACTACAAGGTTACCAAACATAAAAATTATAGGTTCTAATGTGCTGCTTATATATTTTTAACAGGCCTTTGTCAAAAGAATGAGAATTTTTTTTCCTGATTCTTACATGAAACTTTTGAGTTCTATTTCTGGCTCCTCACTCTTCCTGGGGAATTTTCTGAGCTTCATTTAAACATGGTTTAAGAAAATATTTCCCTATCTTCACAGAGCTGACGTGATGCTTAAGTGAAGTGCACTGAAATCCATGCAAAATATTCCTATGAACATTCTTATGAATACAAAAGGTAACAATAGCACAAAATTTCATTATGTCTTAGCAACTGCCTAACTTATTACCTGGGAGAGAGACACTAAACTATGTCTACCATATCTATTTTGGACCATATTGATTCTCAATTGGAAGCTACTGTAGGAGGAGTAAGAGGGAGAGTTGTGAGTATATATGTATTTAACATATCTTGAAGAACGGCTATAAGCATTCTGTTGTTTTCCTTTGAATGACTTTTACATACTGGCAGACATGCTGTAGAGGATTCCAAAAACTCTTGAGGGACCTTAAGGTGTCTAGTCAAAAAAAAAAATCACTGAAGAACAGCTTCCCAAGCAAGCATCACTTCCTAGATGCTTTAGTACGTTTCATTAAGAAACAGTTAGTGACATGGACAAATCAGAAGACTAACCTTGAAGTGATAAAACAAAAACATCTCATTCTGAATCAAAGATGGCTCCATTATGAAAATGTGATCAAGGCACAGAATAATGGTTTTCTAGCTCAGTAGGGCTGCACTTACAAAGGTGTCTATATTTATGTATTATCAAGTTTTATATTTGTGTGTGTATATTTTCAATAAATAAATATACATATATTAAAGGGGTGTGCTCAAAAAGTTTTTACTGATGGGGCATGCAATCAATAAAGTTTGGAGACTTGTGCTCAATATTTAGAGCCTTGAAACAATCTCCCTTGTAACATTCTTTGTGTTCTGTGTAAAGTTGCATCAACAATCATCACGGCCACCTTAATAAAGATGCCAGTGATCAAACAAACCCGAAGGTTCAAATGTCAATTTTTTTTTTTTTCATTTAACATGCTCAAGTTAGGGATAAAAAACCTGATAGAATACAGCAGGAAAACCCACCATTTTTACTGTCTATGCCCTCCTCTTACATGAGCTAGCGAACAATACCCTGTAAATAAACATTAACATGTTCAACACAAAATCCAAACCTCAAACAATCAAAACAGTGAAATCCTTCTAGTCATTGTAGCTTCTGGGTTATGCCTTCTACTTGCGGGCAAAAAACCAGAAATTTTTTTAAGTGCAACACGAACTTTCCTCATTTTCAGTACCATTAAATGTAGCAATAAAATATTATTTTAATTTCAGTACCAGGGAAAGCAGTTTCAAAGTTCATCTTGCTTATTATCAAAGATACATGTGGCAAAGAGAATTCATTAACACACATACACACGGTATTTGAACAGAAACACTTGATTTGGAGTAAGCTGTAATGCTTTTCTTTTGGCTACCATTTACTGAAATATCTATAAAAAGACTCCAACTCTTCTTTCAGACTATCATAAGCCTGGCATGACTTGACTACAATCACAGAAGTCTCTTTTCAGTTATAACTATGCAGTTTCTTACAACGAAAAAAATAAGATTTAAAACCCTAAAAATAAAGATAATTGAGGAAATAATTGAGATTTACTGAATTTAGAAACTATTTTGATACTCTAGAAACTCAAACAAAACACAAGTCACAGTGACATGCTGAATTTCTGCCACTAAGCATTGTGTGATGATTATTAATGCTTAGAAGGCCTTAAATGATGATGTTCCAAAAATTACTTGATTCTACTTCAAGATGAAACAGTTATCCAGTATATAGGTGTTGATTACTCATGCAGCAGTAACATTGCCAACCAGTGCTGGAAAGGAGGCAAAAATGTTCCTATTAGGAATAAATCTTGAGAACAGACTTTTTTTAGAAAATCTAATGAATGGTGCTATGAATAAACACTTCAAATTTTACTTTACAAATTTGCTGAGGAGGCAGCAAACTTTAAGCCTAACAGTCAAAAAGTTCTTTACTTAAAGGAGACAGCTTCAAATAAGCTAATTTGGGTACTGACTATGTAATTACTCCTACTTCGTGTCCCACAGAAGCCAGGGCAACCCCAACTGACATGGTGCCAGCACTAAATGTTCCAGTTCCACCAGATGTGGTCAGATCACATCAGAGATGGCATTTGCAGATTGCATTTTCCAAAAAGCACAGAGGTCTCTTTGCTCCCTGACTCCAGTTGTGCATTGCTCTTGCTTACTTTGTCCTGGTTTGACAAAATGGACAAACCTGGACCTCCACGAGGATCTTAGTTCATTACAACAAGATCAGAGCATAATGGCAGAAACCAGACAGTCCTATGTGGCTAATATTGAGTCAAATATGATTAGAGGGGTCCAAAGAAGGGCAGACATGGAACAAGGGAAGGAGAAAGTACAAGAGAGGGTAGTGAGAGAAACAGAAGAATGAATTCAGTGATATTAAATGTCTCTGTGAATGGGAAACTGCAATTTGCCCCACTAACTCATGATTATTTTGAATTTGTATGTGTAACCTGTCATCACACCTCTGTTTATAACAAACCTATGCAAGATAACTGAGCAATGGCTTTTTCTCCGACAGTTTTGATTAGAAACCCTACTGAATAACCTGGAAAGATAAACAACAACAACAAAAAAATCATCACTATATAAAGAAAAATATAGTGAGAAATATTCTCAAAGTGAGGCCTTAAAATAGCTGACATTTTAAAAAGAAAATACAGTTGAACATTCTGTTTTGTCACTGCATATAATATATAATTGTTACAATTCTCTCCTGAATGGAGAAACATTTCCTTTCTGATAATGAATAAAATTTTCCAGGAGTACACAGAAAGAAATTGAAACTTAATTTGTTTTCATTTACCAAGTGCAAGCTTGAAAAGATAATTTGTCATTTCTTGTTTCAGAAAATTGTGTCGATATGTTTATGGGCATAGCAGCTACATAAAAATTATGTTATGGCATATATAAATGACAAAACAGGAAATTGAATGCCACTTTCTTCAGCGAGTTCTCTCTCTTAATATCCGAGGCATTTCTTTTTTTGATGTTTATCATCCCAACCATATTTATGCATAGCAGCAAATTTCCTTTTGGCTACATCTGAAAGGCAGCTGCATATCTTAATGGAAATATACAGAGAACTGATCTTGGACCTATTAGCTAAGGAACAGTCTAAGGGTATCAAGGTTTTTGCAGCAGTTAGTACAACTCATTTGAATTGAAGTAACTGGGCAAACCGAAGGAGGCAAAACAGAAAGCTTTTCTAGCCAAGGTCACTTGTTACTTGAGATGAGTAATTCTTTGGAACTTATAAGTGCATTTCTTAATTGGGCTGTTTGAAGATCAGAGGTAAACAATCCATTTTCAACGTTCGCAGAATAGGAGAGCAGATAACATAGGAAGCTCAAAGATACTGGTCTTGAAATTAAGTTTCCCTTCCAATCTCAGAAAAAAAGGGGATCTTTTAGCAGCTTGGACATTTTAATAAATCAGAGGAGTAAAGCACACAAGAGAGTTATAGTTCCACAGATTCTCTCCTTGATAAATGCTTTAAGAAAGCTTAATTCTACTACATGGCCCTATGTATCACTAAGACCCAAACAGCTTCTAAGAAAACATTTACTTCAACAAAGCACATATACACAGAGGTTAGTATGGCTCATTGAAACCAAACATAATGCAGTTATAAAATACCCCATCTACCACACCCGCTTTAGAGGAAGATGCAAGAAACTAAGCTGTCAATTATGAAGAAAGCCATAATAGCAATGCTTATTTCTAATTTTCTCAGCTGTAGTTAGGTTTTGAGTTATTCCTTGGTGGGAAAATCTTGTTATTGTACTTGCAAGAAATGGCATGCTGTCTGGTCATTTGACCTTGCAAATGGAAGCATTTTTCCATACAGCTAACATTCAAACATTCTTTGCAGAAAATCCTGCTCCTAGAGCTTCAAACTAATCAAGAAAGTAATGTTTCATGGCCAAGTCATCAACTGTAATTAAAATCAAGAAGACAAAATGTCTGTCCTGGCAGTTGAAGTATGTACAACATTTATTGATGTAGTATGTACATATGCATGAAATACATTTATATTTCAATGAATGTTTTCTTGGTTTTGCAATTTGTTTCTTTCTCTAGTGGTAGGTATCTCAATTTACCAGATATACTAAAACAAACAAAAAATCTGCAACAAAATCTTGCTTAAAATGTTGAAATTTTGAAACAAGAATTAAGGTGATAAATTTTATGTTTAAATATTTTCCATTAAACAGAGATTTACATACTGACAGTATATAATATTGCACAAAGGTGCTGATCAAATACTGGAAAATAAGTACTGCAATATGAACATCTGTATCTTAAAAAATAATTTTCAGAGTAGAAAGGTGGTGTAGAATCAAGAAATTAGACTGAAGAATAGGGGACCAAGCTTTATCCTTAGTTCTTTTTATTTTTTTTACATAACCAGGAGCTAGCATGTTGTCTCTATGACTCAGATACTGTATCTGTTTCAGCAAGAAAATAATTCTTTACAGCAACAATGTTTAGTTACAGTGCCTAATAACCTGATAACCTGCAACTGGAGTCCTTCAAAGTAGGTAGAAGAATGCAAATCTTGCATGACCTTATCCTAAAGACATAATAGAGGCAGACAAGAAAAATACTGTGACTCTCTCTGCCCACAATAAAGAAGATTCGAATATATGTGCCCATTATTACAAGTGCATTTTTAATAAATTACAGAGAAGAATTTGTTAAATTCATAAAAACACTTTGTAGCTTATTGTTCTAATCACTGGTACTGTATGAACTATACAGTTAATTTGATTGTCTTATGTGACTTTAAAACATTTTTAAGGATTTTGCCTCTTAATTACAAAATATGTAAAGCATTTAAAAGTATCAATCACAGTTCCCATTTTGTTAAACCAAAACCAAGAAGGAAACAAAAGATAATTTCAGTTACAGACAGTTGTTACCTTGAACATGCTGATCAGAGTAAATATTCAACCTAGAAATTTGTCATATTTAAACCAGTAGAAGGAAAAATATGCTAGGAGATTAAATATCACATTTAATTTAATCTTTATATAGTAAAACCAAAACCAGCCAGTTTTTCTTTTTACAAGGATTCACTTATAAAGTATAATCTGTAATCAAAATTATTTTCTTGTGTACAGCCAACATTAAGAATTGGTATTAGTGATGACCGAAGATCTTCTTAAAATGAGAATTTTTTTAGTAGTGATATAGGACTTAAACTTCTATTCTTCAAATGGGCAGTGTCATTAGCATTCACTTTAGGGAAAAAAGGGTTTTAAATAGCATATCAGCTGAATATAAAGGATATAAAAGCTGTTAACACAGTAATAAACTACACTGAAAAACATATTCTAATAGAGCCTGACAAAACCATTACACAAGCTCTAATTTAGAAAGATATTGAATCTATAATAAAGCAATATACGAGATTTCAAATACTTTTTTAATTTCAAGAGCTTTGGTATATTAAAATCTTGGGCAGTAATTTTTTTTTATTTCTGTTCAAATTTCCAACTTGATTCATCTGTATTTTTGACTAATATGACTTTGACTATGGCAATAGATGAGAGGACCACAGAGCCCTTGGTTCAGTTTCATTTCATATAAAACAGCATCTTATTTAATTAAACAGGCATCTTATCAGATACTAAAGAGTTCCTTGGGGATGTTATTTCTACCTAAAGAAGACTGAGTGACAAAGAGTATGTTTCTGTTATATATTTCTCAGGAAAGTATTAAATTCAAGACAAATGAAAGTGCCTGTGTTGGGATGGTTTTTGTTTTGGTTGAGTTTTTTTCTTTAATACCTGTAAATCAGTGATATCAATTTGGTATAGAAACACTACATAACCTGAAATCATGACAACACTTTTCATACTAATTTCAAGCAGTCCTGATAAAGTTGTACAGTTGATTACAAGATTCTCTTTATTATGTAGTGTTAAACCATTGTTAAGTTATAACTGTGATTATAAACAGTCCTATGCCATCGTTTCAACACCTGTAAAAAACCTAAAACCCCAGTAGTTCATAGAACATCAGCTCTTTTGGCTTGGTTTAAAGAAGAAAGTCATTAATTCACAAAAGGAAGAAAAGATTAAATAATAAATTCTAACTATTTAATATACACTAAATCCCCATCTCCTAGGTTACTTTTGTTAATATTGATTTAGTTTCCACTATGTACAGGTAAACCAAGAGGTAAAACTAATAAATTTAGTCTCTTACTGTTAGTGAGCACCACAAACTCAGCAACTTAATCTTTAAAGGACACATCATGCTTTCCAAACTATAAATCATACATAAGTTTCAGATAGACATCTAGAGTATGTGGTTCAGAAAGAAAAAAGAAATCAAAGGAAGTCTTAAAAACATCTTAGCTACAGTTTGATCCCATCTCTTACCTTCTCTTTTTCACAATGGCAGCCATATTTTTATGAGTGCATAAAAAGATAATGGCAAAAGAAAACAGTTGCAGAAAAATACTAGATAATTACAGCAATCCATGTCCAGACTGATCTTTCCAGTTTTCTACTACAAAAAAAAAATCCACAGGGTAAGATTTCCAAATTATTTGGGCTTATTTCCATTCTTCTAAGACTCTGAACGCAGGTTCATTTTGGCAAAGTTTAAAATAACTTAGAAGTCCTCCCTCCTCCTTCCCCCATCACATTAAAAAAACCAAACATTACTTAAAGGGCAAGAGCACTATTAAGAAGAAATCAATTATTTTAATAGTAATAATATTTCAACTTCATGCATTTTGAAGTTCACCATGAAAACCAAGTATTATGGAGAGTTTCTCTGAATTCCTTCAGATTCCTTCCTGTATGTATGCATGCTTAAGAGTTTTTTCTACTTGATGTTCCCATTCACTGTTCAATAAGAGATGACCTGAAAATACCTTGTGATGTTTCTTGTTGCCACAGAAAGGACTGTGTTGTCAGGGGCAAAATGATGCAATATATGGGAAAAAGAAAATGAATGGGAAAGAAACAAACAAAGCTGAAAGGGCAGAAGCAGTCTTAAAGGTATCTTCAGAACAGCACATGTACTTTACTACTAAATTAAACATAATACATCATAACAGAAAGATTTTATAATGTTTTGATTTTCACTGGTTTCCAATTTCATACTTTGCCTCAGTGTAAGCAACAGAAACTCTTCATTGTCAGTATATTTGCACTCAATATACTACATTGTTTCTGTATTTTAAATTTTTACACTTTCTGCTTTAGTATTCCTGGCTCAAACAAAAACTGTACTTACTGACTATAAAATAGAAAAAAAAGGAATATAATTTGATAGATTAGGTTTTGTCAAAGTAATGTTCTACCTACATTTTGAATCAACTTTAATATAACAGGCTCTTTAGAGTCTACATTTTCCCCAGCAGTTATGTAACAAATAATCCTTACGGAGCCTAGCAGAAAAAGAAAATTAAAATAAATTGATATCTTGCTTCAGAGATCACTTATCAAAGTCTTTGTACTTATTTTCATGAAAAGTGATAAAACTAGCAGGTACCCATATGATTCACGGAGATGACACCATCAGTAAAACCAGTTAAAATATAAGTCTTCCAATATTTGATTTTTGTATCCTCAAATCTAAGACAATACACAATGACAAATGCATGAATGATAATGTTAATGCATAAACAAAACACAACTGACTTGCCCTGTATAGATTTGTGCTTGTAACAAAACCATGTAACATTAGTCTGTCATATCTGAGGACTAGTATTGTTACCTTCTTAAGCCTTACTTAGCTTAGTATAATCTACATCAGAGAAATTCTAAATGTGTAACAATTTCAGTGTGATTACAGAGTATTACCTCAGTAGACACTGATAATTGGTACAGAATATGTCTTGCATCACCTGGGACTTTATGTAAAACAGTATTTGCAGAATATTATATCTCCAAATTAAATTAAATCAGTGTAAGGTCAGTATATGAGAGAAATGCACCTGCTCTTCTTACATCACTATAGCCTTACTTACATTGCTTTATAAAAAAAAGAACAGATACAGGCTTGCCAAATACATCACATCTTATTTTGCAAAACATTTCTTTGTTGATAGTAGCAGTATATTTTCCTGAAACAAAACAACTGTGCAGACTCCATGTCTCACCACTACATACCACATTCTGTCTACCTTCTATACGTGCCAATATATAACAAGAAGATTTTCTTGGAAAGGCAACTAAAGTAAATCTAAATATCAAATACAGACTTTCACTGATTTGAATGATAAGCTTTTCAGACTACCCAGAGTGCCTAGACCATATAAAAGGCAATAAATGAAAGAAATTTGGGTCAGGTCTTGGGTGCAATTTGTGAGTATGGTATTAAAAAGATAAGAAAAATAAAATCCTTCTTACCTAAATTAATTTTTAAACAGATCTGTAAGAACACTGGAATGCTCAATGATCCCAGAATGCAAATGAAACTTAGTTAAGAAACTGGAATTTATACTTTTTGTTTCAGACTTCTGTTCATTTTGTTAAAATACTGAATATCTAGAGCAATGAATGCTATTGAAATAAATTTGATTGTTAAGAACAAAATCGCTTTAGGAGGAAAAATCTAATAAATTTTTATTTTTATCCAAGTTGTTACTTAATGAAATATCCCATTGTGTAGCATGCTAGACAAGTACCTTGTTAAATAGTGAACTGTATCCAAAGTAAAAATCTGCAAACCAGAAATCAGAACTCACATCCTCTTCAGTTCTACTTAATTTACAAATATGGCTAGACTTCTGAATTTCTATATTCTCCAGCATGGTATGCTTATCGAGAAGGGAAGAAAACTACAGCTGACCGTGTAGCATCATCAGATAACTACGAAACTTCTGCTACTCTGCAAACAATCCTGAAATTCTATGCTACAGGACTTCATTTTTCTTCATTCTCTATTCATTAACTCATGAATCTTTATGTTATCTTACTTGTATTTATCAGGATTATACCACATGGACAGCCAGTTTATACCATCAAAGGTAGGACTGTGATAATGTTAACACTTCTACAGAAACTCATAAGGAGGATGCAAAAGCCTACAGTATCCTAGATGTTTACAAATGCTTTGGTGAAGGGGAAAGACAAAAACCTACACAGTCAAAAGTTTTAGTAGATCTATTTGAGCTTACAAAAATTCCTTAAATGTGTTCATCAACAAAGCAATTGAAATAATTCATCCTACTTACTTTGGGTATGTCCACCAAAAATCTCTATTTTTATTCTTTCTCCCTAAAAAGCATGAATAAACTATAAAGTCAGAACTATAATTGAAAGGAAATTAACAAATTAATTTCTTAAGAATACAATTTCTCTGTCTTATTTTCATAAGTTTTGATTTATGTAAACTTTAATTGAGTATTTTCAGACTATTTTCCTATAAAAGAGTAAATTGCATTACCATTATTTAAATTAGAAATAAAATTCAAAACAAAAATTAATCTTTTATGAATATTTTTAAGTGAAGACAGCAAGAAGGATATTTTGGGAAAATCCACCAGCAGCAGTCAAAGTTACCTATCTTCCTCTGTTGCTATCTTTGTACCCATGTGGTTCTGGATCCTTAGCGTGTGTGTGTACCCTGACCCCAGGCTTTAAACCTAACACTGGCCTGCATTGTTGGCAACCTGTCCTCCTTTTTAAAGTCCTATTTCTCATCCTGTATTAGGTTGAATTTTAAAGAATGTTTACTGGTTTCTGTTACATAGAAAACCTTAACAACTATGTAACTTATTTCTTTTTATTATCTACTTTTAACCAGCATCCACCTCTAGAAATAGACAGAGCAGAACTTAAAATTGCAAAAGTTGTAGTATGTGAAGTAACAAACGGAACTGAGCACACTTGTAGGGGAAAAAGGCATGGCCCTTATAAATAGAAGGTATGAGACTACATACTATTTATTGTGCTCAGTGAATAGTATTACTTCTTAACACTCTTTTCAGTTTAATAATTTCCTATGATAACTTCACCTATAGGTTGAAATTTAAATGCAGGCTGTGAATTGTTCCACAAAACCTAAACCAAATAAGGTTCAACAGAACTGAGAACTAAATAAGGTTTGTTTTATTTATTAAAAAAGGCAAATAAGGCCTCAGGGATATCATCTTAGCAGATAATTATTCCAATATAAGAACACTAAAGCACTATTAATGTCATATAAGGATTTGGGTGTTATCTTTTTAAAAAAATGAAGGATAATAGTAGAAACATTCAAGCTTGAAAGATCAAAACGTTCTCTTTCTAATTTTTTTGTAATCAGAGGAAGAAAATCTTGACAGAATTTTTTTATTCTTTTAAAACAAATAACCTGCATTGTTCTATAAAATATTTACAAGAATGTTTTTATTTGTTACTGCTGCTGTAGTGGTGGTTTAACCCCAGATGGTAACTAAGTACCATGCAGCCAACTGCTCACACACACATACACTTGGTGGGATACGGAAGAGGATAAGAAAGAAGCTAAAACCCCCAGGATGAGATAAGAACAGCTTAAGAATTGAAATAAAATAAAATAATAAATAAAAATTTAATAAAAATAAAATAATAAAACAAAATAAAATAAAAATAATACAATTTTAATGAAAAGGGAGACAACAAAAGCTAGAAATAAAAACAGAAACCCCCCAAGTCAGGCGCTATACCATTGCTCACTGCTGAGTGATGCCCAGCCCATTCGTCAGCAGTGATTGACTCCTCCTGGACAACTCTCCTGAGTTTATATACTGGGAATGATGTTCTGTAGTATGGAATATCCCTTTGGCCAGTTTGGGTCAGCTGCCCTGGCCATGCTCCCTCCCAGGTGCTTGTGAACCTGCTCACTGGCAGAGCATGGGAAACTCAAAAGTCCTTGACTTAGGGTGTAACAACTAAACCATCAGTGTGCTAACAACATTATTCTCGTACTAAATCCAAAACACTGCATGCTCCTTAACTCTGTTCCAATCCAAACTAGGCAGCTGTTTTATTTTTGTTACATTTCATAAAACATTTTCAATAATAAGTCAGCTACTGGAAGCTATAACTATGCTTACTAAAAGTTTACTCTCATCTGAGAGTCAACATAAAATGACAACTACCAAAATTATTAAAGACAGTACTTAGTCTGTCCCATCATATCAGTATGGAGCCCTGAATAAAGGCCAGAACAAGCCTTTTAAAGAAAACACAAGAAAACCTGAGAGGTAACACCTTCCTTTGGAAACTGAGGTCATGGAATACAATCAAGGATTGTACCATGACACAGGGAGCTATGTAAACAGCAATCTAATTCACACTGCCTCAGACTCTTGTATATTCCTCTTTGCCCAGGTCATGGAATGTCTCAGATGGTACAGTTGAAAAATAATTTTTATATCCACTGCGCATGATGCGAACTCTTGTGTTATTCAGCCATTGTACTGGGTTGAAACATAGTTGATTATATTTGCCTTTTTTTGTCAGCAAGGGAAAACAAAAACCCCTAACTTTTTTCTTAGTTACCACTAGCAGATTATCAAATTACAGTTTTCAATAACTAATTGATTAAATATATCCAAATGTGCCATAGGAATTACAATTTTTAAATTCTTTCTCCCTTTTATTAACAAAAATGAAAAATGGAACTAGCAACATACCTCTTTTTTCTCTGTGAACTTCTTCCAGAAGTTTTTCTTGGTTTTTTATCTGCTTAAAGAGAGACTGATGTTCAGTCTCCTTCATCTGTGTAAAGTGCTGGAGCTGTTCTCGGCTTTGCAGTAAGTAGCATCGCAGCTTTTTTTCCTTACTTTCTCTCTCCTTTACCTCCTCACACAGCCACTGAAGCTTAGTCTACATTAAAAAAATGGGACAATAAAAAGTAAAGAATTCTAATGAAAATAAGAGGACACAACTGTTCACTGATCAAATTATCTTTGGAGTCAAAGATTAGTAATTTGTACCTATTACTGAATAATAATGACAATAGAAGGGGACATTCAGAGATATTAAGAGAACATATGTTGACCTTCAATAGTCTCAAATGACATATTTTGGTTGATAATTGTATGTGAAAAACCAATACACTGATTTTCTTTTACATGATTTTATTTCTTTTTAAATCAGAAGCATGAATTTCCTAGTGTATGTATGGAAATTCCGGTTGAACTAGCGTACACATAGACACCAAGAGATACTTCTTCCTTTCAGAATACTTTTCTTTCTCTGTTTCATGTTGACAGAATTTAAAGCATTTATCCATTCTAAAAAAGTGACATCAATCCTTTCTGGTCAGCAGAAGTTAATATTTAAGGTTCACATAGAGGAGAAAAATAAGAGCTCATCGATAAAGTCATGATCAATATAGTAAATCTAGAAGTGATCAAATGGAATACTTTTACACTGCCTATTTAAAACCAAAAGAAAATAAAAGTGGAATTTTAAGTAGTCATTCATTCTAGACTTCCCTCTAGCAGCTAAAGGAACTTAAGTGAGAAACATACGCAAATGATTTTAGGTGCTCTTTGAAAGTTCTTTTTAATAATATCTCTGTCACTTTTTCAAATGAAGAAAATACTTCTTGCATAACCTTTCTCCTTCAAATCTAATTTTATCTCTTCTATCTAGTGGTAGTCTTTCTTGGTCTACAAGTCTGACACAATAACCTTAAATTCTCTTACATGCAAACATTTACAATTTTTTTCCTTAGGTCAATTCTCCTGTGGCTTTGACCTTTTCATATGAAGCAAAAAAAAAAAAAAAAAAAGTTGAAGTTGTCTTCCACAGTTTCTTGTGATCTCCTTTGATCATGAGAAACTTATTTCTTTTAAAAGATATTGGATAAGAAATGTGTTTATGTGTGTGAGTTGGGGGAGCTGGAGAAAAGCTGCAAAATGAAAGGCAAGATTTATGAGTTACCAGTCATCACCTTGAAGATGTTTTCAAGGATGTTTGCACACACATTACAGGATTCAAAAGATTCAAACAAAGAGGAAAGGAAAATAGTTCATTTCCCAAGAATCCAATCTAATATCTTTTAGATTTAAGTAATAACAGCCTTATTTTAAAAAAAATTCTTGCCTTGTAATAATGCTGCAAGAGAAACTTAACCTGACAACTACATTCTCACGTTTTCATTGTCTGAAAATAATTGAAACAGATCTAAAGGCTATCACTGCAGTTACTTCAATGCATTTTTTTGTGAAAACAACATTGTTATTTATTTTGCTATAGAGACAGCTATTTCTTGTTGAAAAATTTGGAAAATTATTCCATCAGTTGAAATAACAGTCTGGGAATATCAGAATTATTGCCAAAAGTGCCTTTTCAAACACACTTTTGACTGATTCAGACCCATCCATTCACAGACTTATCCACTCACTCAATAGTTAGGGTTGAAAAGAACCTTAAAGACCATCTAGTTCCAACTCCCTGACATGTGCAGGGACACCTCCCACTATTTCAGGGTGCACAACTGTTGGATATTAGTTTATTCAGTAAAATTTCAGGAGGTTTGACTATTACCTTTGTTTCTGCTAACCAGCGATGAGGATCATTCAGAACTGTTGGTGTAAGTGATATTGCCTATGGAAAAGAATGAAAGAAAGACATAAAAATGGGAATGAGACACAAAGGAGAAAGTGTTTTCTGCTTACTGGAAATTAATCAAACAAATCATTTTTTGTCAGGGAAGAGTAAGCCTAGTATTTAACTTCTCTTAATACAAGTATTTATCCATCAAATTCCTCATTGCTCACCTCAGTTGCAGTGCCAACTTCTTGAAGCAAAGAACTTGTATGAAACCTTTTAGAAACCTTGCCAATATCTAAAGTATTGGGCAGAGGAAAATACAGTAAAGAAACCTTCTTACCTTCTTTAAAAAAAAAAATCATACCAGGCACCACAAAACTGTTTAACATTTGTTTTCATATTTGCTGTCTAGTCAAAAATTCAGATTCAAAACTGGTTTAACTTTGTCAGTGGTCAAAACTTAGAGGGGATAAATAAGAAGAATTGTATCAGAGATCTGCAAAACTTTATCCAGAAGCCAAAGACTCAGCAGGAGGTGGGAAGCAAGTCCAAGAAGGCATGGTTCAATGATCAAGAATGTGGCAACTATACCAGATAAAGATTTAATAAAAAAAGAAACTTATATGTAAGGATACAGAGCAGAAAGCTTGTTTATCAAATACTTTTTCTTAGAATTTTCATCTGTTTTTGTGCTGCAACATCCCAGCTCCATAGGTAAGTGGAGAAATGGTGTCAATGGTGAAAAATTCCTGTTTGAAAAGCAGCCCAGCCCAGTCAAGTGACCAGCAACTACAAAGTATTCTCTGTTTAAAAAACAAAATAGAAAAAGATGTAATCTGAGTGTACTCTGGAAAAAGCCACCAGGTCAAGCATTTGTGAATGTCCAAAATGCTACTGAGTGTGGCGACAAGCTGAGTCAGACTCTGCTTTCTTTATTCTCAGCAATGTACAATGTTGATTTAAGAGGATTAGTCTTGTAGAATCATGTGCAGGGAGGAAGAGTGGTTTCTGTACCTGGGGAGCAAACCAGAATGGTCAGGAGAAAAGCTAGAGGGAGACAGGGGTTGCAGAAGAAGTAATAAAATAGCAAAGAAAAAATTACAGCAAGCTACCAGTTTCCTGAAAATCTAAGTCAGAGTTTTCTGGATACAAGGACCTGCTCCCCAGAAGAGGAGATCATAAATTCTTTTCATTTCCAGCATTTACTTCTCTACTTAAAAAACAAAGCAACTAAATGAATTTTAACAACAGTTTTCTTTCATTTTCCCCCAACTTTAAATGCATTTTAGGTCTTCCTTGGGGGACTTCCCAACTCTAGGAACATGGCCTAGGAAAACCTGCCTCAAAAGTCTGGCTGATGTAAGGTCCTCTCACTAAAGCAAAAGCAGAACTATTAAAAAAAGAAATTGCAAAAGAAAGCAGTACTGGTAATATATGACCTAGCAATGTCACTCCGAACCACCTAAATATCCATAATTCTATTGTCCATAAATTATCTATACAGTTAAGTGATAGGTGACAACAATGAATACAAGTTCTACTACAAATTTCATTAAGAAAATAACAAAGCCTGCAGCTTAAACTTAGAATTACTAAGTTAAAACTTAGAATTACTTTGAATTTTTCCACAGAGTCCCGAGAAAAAATTTCACAAGCAGAATCAATTTCACTTCCTATCATGGAGAGAATGGATTGCTGTTCCATTTCTAAGTGACGCAGCTGATCCTTAAACTGCAGTCTGGCCTCGCTCATCTTTCTCAAATGATCTTCCTCATTGCTGATCTGCTTTTCCTGGAGTGAAAGAGGAAAAACAAAACAAAGAGAAATTACTGCATTAGTAATATAACATACATCATTAGCAATATATCTTTCAATCTTATAATCACAATATACTCATTCATGCAAAGTTCAATTCCTTGCCACGGGAAAACAATACCTTCTAGTAGCACTCATAAGTTCTTCTCTTGATTCTCCCCATTCTCTTGTAAATCAGTTACGAATAAACTGCTACCAAATCCAAACTCAACAATCAAAAAGCTTATTTTCAAAGTCAAAAATAAACATTCTATTACAAATCTCCTTCCCACAAGTAGAAAGAGAGTCCATAACAAATACTTATTATCTTTTGCCATGAACCAGTTACAAGCATCTAATCTCTATCATCAGAAAAGAGATCCCTAAAGGTAAATTTTATTGGCGGTCAGTGTGCTCTCAAAGGAAAACTACTCAAAAAATATCTCATAGGACAGTGAGTAGCACTAAGGAAAGCATTTTAAGTTATCTAATGTCAGAAAGTTCATTAAATATGTTACCTGTGTTTTTAAAATTCAGATTCACTTCTTTTATATCTGTGATAGCGCCACCATGTAAAACTGAAGAAAACCTCTGGCAGATTATACAAAACATTGAATTATGCATTGTAATTAATATTAAAAAAACCCTCATCTTGTGAGAAAAAGTGATATTGAAACACATTTGTCTGCTGCAGAGATCAGGAGGATGTAGTGCAGTGAAGGGCAAACACTTTAACAGGAATATTTTAGTGTATGCAAGTGCACTGAGAATGGTGAGAAGAGTAAGAATAATAATTATGAAACTTTATTAATTGTGGACCTTCACAATGGCAAGATAAAACTGTTTAAAGTGTATTTGTTGGAAATCTTCACACACTGCTCTTATGAGACACCAATATGGAGCTAGGTCTAACATACAGGTTCTGTGAATGGGATACATATGGGATCATGGAATCATTTAGGTTGGAAAAGAACTCTAAGATCATTGAATCCACTGCAAATCCTGCCCTGCCAAGTCAACCACACCTGAGTACCACATCTACATCTTTTAAATAGGGGATGGTGACTCAACCACTTCCCTGGGAATCCTCTTCCAATGTGTGAATAAATTTTTCCTAATACCCAATCTAAACCTCCCCTGGCATATCTTGAGGCTATTTCCTCTTGTCCTATCACTTGCTACTTGGGAGAAGAGACCAACACCCTCCTTGCTACCTCCTTTCATGAGGTTGTATACATATTTATGCATAGGTGTTACTTCTACTAGCAAAATAGGTGTTTTTAATGTAGGTGA
Organism: Manacus vitellinus; assembly: GCF_001715985.3. NCBI lineage: Eukaryota > Metazoa > Chordata > Aves > Passeriformes > Pipridae > Manacus > Manacus vitellinus. The sequence continues at coordinate 22,632,237 of NW_021940750.1, forward strand.
CCTACAAATGTGAAAACACATACCTGATAAACAGTCTGATTTTTTCATTTAATTAACACAAAAATACTTGAATCAGTAGTTTTTTCAAACTGAAGGAAGATTTTTAAGATGCACAGATTTCAGTATTTCTGTACTATGAAAATGACAGTTGAAATAGCAGTTCTGACCTACATCAGTACTATGAAAGTTATAGGATCATATTAGATATGTTTCCAGTGTCAGTATTCTGTTATCTCATTATTCACTGAACAGAGTCCATCACATGTCAATGCCACTATGCTAGTTTGAGATTTCTCAAGAGGTAATATTATTTACTCCATCCTAACACTTCTTCTGACAATCCACAACAAAACCACAACAGTAAATATTTTCTTAAGTTAATCAATTAATGTAATCAAGTAGAACTCTCCTTCTGCATTTACCTTCAAAGGCTGAGATAATAGGATTGTGTTCTCAAAAGCTTCTACATCCTTTTTCAGTTCAGAGACAAAAACTTGGTCTAAAAACTGTATCTTCCCAACATTAGGTAAGGTTGGAGCTAGTTCACAACCAACTAAAGAAGCCTATGTACACTCCTACAAACATATTTCCTGAATAATAGATATTCTAGCACTAAAATGCCAACCTAGAAAAAACATATTTTGAATTTTCATTTGAGGCACTTTTTATTAGTCTGACAAGTTGAGCTTTTAAAACACTTCCTATTAGTTTAAGCTAAAGAAATGCCAGGCTTAAGATTTTTCTATCTCCATACTTCAAAAAACAAAAATCCTCCACCCCAACATTAGTCAGAATTTCTTTTACTGTGCTTACATTGTACCTACTTCAAATTAGCTCTAAAATATTCATAACTGCACTGCATCTTTAAGAAAAATGTGAAGAAAACAAGAAGTGGTTGGTTAAACAGTTGTTAGTTACCTATATTAGATATCAGGGAGGAACAGGATTTATATTTCAAGTCTGAAATAGTATTAATGAATCTTTGGAGGATACAATTCATAACCTAGGCAAAGCAGTTTTGTCTTCTTTCACTTATACTGAAATTGTGTACTACAGTATGATTGGGTATATTCTTTAATACATACATGTATTTTTTTAAATTTAAATTTACCATCTATTTCTATAATCCATCACTTATTTTAGGTATTTATCAGCAGAGAGACCAAAGGTTAAACCAGTTAACTTTACCTTTTTCTCCAGTTCTTGTTCTACAAACTCACATTTCCGTTTTAGTTTTATATTTTCTTCTTCATTTTGGGTTAATTCTTCTGTCAATTTATCACACTCAACTTTTATCTTTTCCAGTTGTCGACACTGAGTCTTGACTATGTTTTTCTCTTCTAAAAGTTCAATCTGATGGTAAAGGGAAAACAGATTACAAAGTCACTCTATGGGTTATTTTAAAACACATCCAGACTCTGAAGTTTTGAATCAGTGGAAGATTATTACTGAATGATAACTCAATTTAATTTTTTACATTTAAGTTATAATAAGTGCAATCACTTATCTGAACATGGAAAATATGTATCATAGAGCTGTAGAACCATATAGTGTCTTAAAAGCAGTAAACAGAAGTCTCAGATTCTGCATTTCAACTCTGCTACACTCATCAGCTTACATCACTTTGAGAAGCCTGGTATTTATGCAACTTTTCCATTACTGAAATAATTTGGAATCAGAAAGTCTAAAACTATCATTTTTTTTCAGGAACTAATACTGAATTTATATCTGCAAGGAAACAACTGCAAAGATTTAGTATTTTTAATTTCTAAAATTGTGTCGGTTTAATGCTATTATAGTGCAGGGTTAACACTGTTCATAAAAACACTGCAGAGAAAAATGAAGAAAACATTTAAAAGGGCCTTGAAAGCCCTAAGAGTGAGTGAATAAAGTATATTTGTTTCCAGTGCAAAAGATAACTGACTGAAAATGACAGGCTTGAGAAATTCTCTAGAATATCTAGAAAATAAATTAAAAAAAAACAAACACAAAAACCCCAAACCACAAAACAAAGAAGCAAATTAACATGCATATTACTCAAACCAGTTTCATATTAGATAAGTTGTGGGATGCAGTTACACACAAATAAACCTGCAAAGTAAATTCCTTTCTGAGGAAAAGCAAAAATTCTATTTCCCAACTGCACTATAAATATAACTCCTCTGAGGAAGAAGGGTAAGGAGAGAGGTTTTATAAATTAATTTAGATGCTGAAGCTAACAGAGTACATACAAAAACTCTTCCGAAGGAAAATTTGAGAAAGAACTTTGGCATCCAAGGTCTACAAAGACTTATGACCACAAAGACAAGCCTGCAGTGCCCAAAACATTTTCTGTGAATATGCTTACAAAATCAACTTTTCAATTCCTACCAAAGGTAATTGCATTATAATGTCTATGCAGATGGAGACAATGCAAGAACAAAATTCCTCACTTGTATTACCTTTGAGACACAATGGAGAAAGTTAAATTTTATTAATTTTCAGTATGGACAAAGCAGATGTGACCATAATTTAATTGATCTTTATTGAATCCAATTTCCACACCTGACAATCTTCAGGAAAATAAGAACTACACACTTAGAAAATGTATAGAAAACAACTGAAAACGAAATACATGTACAGAATTTTATACATATAGATAACATAACTCTATATAACCTTAAAGATTAATACTTCAGATACTTCAACACTGTCAGGCATAAGGACATTTTGCATGTCATCATTCTAAGAAAACAAGGGTATTTTTAAAGCATATGTTGTAAAATTAGGGGATAGATTCAGAGCTTCTGAGCACATAGCCAAACGGGGACCACTAAGCAAACAACTTTCCTATGCCTAGTGTACCTATCATTTTAAATAATAAATAAGACATAGGGGCATTGGTTGCGAATCATTTAGGGTGTTCTAGCAGAAACTGAATTAAAAGCTAAAGTACCAGAACCTCAGTAATGAAACAGTATGATCCTTCTTAACACTGACATCTCATACAAAATTTTATTTTCTTCTCCAGTTCTATTGCATCATACATTATTCTTATGGTACCTTCCCTACTACCCCAAAACTACTTAACCACCTAATATTTTTTCAATCCAGTGCAGCACTACAGAGAACCAAGCAAAAGTGAGGCAGAAACTACCATACAGAGGAGGTAAGAACTGCAAGAATCAAAAGTCACCTCTTTTTACAACCTATGCAGCAGTTAGTCCTCTAAACACAGGGCTCTATACTTTGATTTCCTGAAAGTAATTCATAAATGCATCCTCTTTTAAGTTTAAGGCTTTGGGTCCTACAAATATTTTAAATTTCCATTTACTCCTCAAGTGTCTCCCAAATGACCTTTTTTTTAAAGCTTTAACTATCTTTGGATAGGTTAATGTATGTTCCTTTTCAAAAACAGTTACAAAGGTTGGATGAGGCTGAGGCATAAGGGCAAGATTATTACTGTAAAAGACAATTGGTTGCTGGGTACAAAAACTTACACCAGCCTCAAAAAACCCCCAGGATAATAGGTTAAAAAAAACCCAGCCTTTTCTGCTGGATTTCCCTAAACTCTACCCTAACCCCACCATATTTAAATACAAAGAAAAAAAGATAAAATGCATTTAAGTTTACCTTAATTTGGAAGAAAAGTATGTCCATAAAATTGGAATCCAATTGCCATGTAATGATGAGTTCAGACAAAAAGTAACAAAATCACCTGCAGGATGATATGTTCTCATCAGATCTTCCTACAGACGGATATAATGTTCTTTTTTGTTTTACATACAATCTTGATTCTCTCAATCAAGAGAATCTTGTGCATTATCATTTTGTATACTTCAAAAAAAGTTGCCTACTCTAATATCTTAGAAAATTCATCTCCCTCAAACCCTTAATTTCAGAGTCATTATCAAAGACAAAACACATATTTCAACAGATCATTTAAATAATGCTATACACATGAAAAATTAAGTCCTCTGTGTTAAACAGTGCTGTCAAAATATTTGGTTTTAATGATCCTTCCACTAACAATCATCTAGTTTTCTTTTTATTGCTATCTTCAGTAAATGGTTTCTGTGGTACCAGATGCTTAAGAATTACTGTCAATTCTTATATCCATATATGGTACATTATATCTTATATCTTTAATGGTATAATAAATAACTAAATATCCTTTCTAAGTTATGTCAATTCATAACTGCAAAATATGTAGGAAATATGCATTTTTAACAAGTATATTTGTGATAATATAAAGGAAAAATATGCTTGCATTACTTATGATGAAGTAGATCATGAATTACTTAAGCTTTGATTAAGGATTTCATAGCTTTTTTATGGTTAAATTGATAGAATTTTGATGAGTAAATTTGTAATTTAATGGGACTAAGGTGAAAACTATATATATACAGTGCTTCAGAAGTCACTCCTAACATGTTGGTAATTTACAACTTACGTGGAAAACCAACATCTCCATTAAAATAACTATAAAATTTAATATTATTATTATAAACATCTACATATATATTTAACCATGTAATCAAAATTGTTTCAATAGAAGTGCAATGTAAACTTATACAGCTGTTGACAATTAACTGCAGTTTAGAGCACTTCAACTTAACTTTTCAATTTTATTCAGAGCACTTAAAGCCACTAAAATGCTTGTTTTCTTTCCAAAGCAATAGCTTTATATCAGAAGCAAATGATACAAACTAAAGACGTTAATTTGCTTCTTCATTAATAAAACGCTATATTTCATCATTTACTATATAAACACTTCTCTGAGAAATTCTACAGATATGGGTAATTCTAAAACTTTTTGAAATAGAAACAACTCTCAAAATTAAACTTAACCAGAGTTAGACATCATTACTATTCACATTCTGAAAGTATTTCCAGATACAATGACAGTACTTCTGCACTATGCAATTTAAACATCATAGAATCATAGAATGGTTTGGGTTGGAAGGGACATTAACAATCATCTCCTTCCAACTCCCCTGCCATGGGCAGGGACATCTTCCACCAGACCATGTTGCTCAGAGCCCCATCAAACCTGGCCTTGAACACTTCCAGAGATAGGGCATCCACAACTTCTCTGGGCTACCTGTTCCAGTGCCTCACCCCACTCACAGTAAAGAATTTTTTCCTAATATCTAATCTAAACCTACTGCTTTTCAGTTTGAAGCCATTTCCCCTTGTCCTTTCACTATATGCCCTTGTAAAAAGTCTCTCTCCATCTTTCTTGTAGGTTCCTTTCAGATACTGGAAGGAGGGCATCCCAAAGCCTTCTCTTTCCTAGGCCCAATTCTCTCAGTCTTCACTACAAGAGAGGTGCTCCATCCCTCTATCAGCTTGGTGACCCTCCTCTGGACTTGTGCCAACAGGTCCTTGTCCTTCCTGTGCCAGGGACCCACAGCTGTATGCAGCACTCCAAGTTGGGTCTCACAAGAGCAGAGTAGAGGAGCAGAATCACCTTCCTCGACCTGCTGGCCACATTTCTTTTGATGCAGCCCAGGACACAATTGGTTTTCTGGGCTGCAAGTGCACATTGCTGTGTCATGTCCAGCCTCTCATCCACCAGCACCCCCAAGTCCTTCTCAGTAGGGCCACTCTCAATCTGTTCCTCCCCCAGCCTGTACTGATATCAGGGGCTGTCCTGACCCAGGTGCAGCACCTTGCACTCAGTCTTGTTAAACCTCATGAGGTTCCCATGGGCCCACATCTTGAGCTTGTCCAGGTCCCTCTAGATGGCATCCCATCCTTCAGGTGTGTCAACTGCACCACTCAGCTTGGTGACATCTGCAAATTTGTTTAGGATGCATTTGGTCCCTTCACATATGTCATTAATGAAGATATTTAACAGCACTGGTCCAAATACAGAAAAGATACCACTTGTCACTGATGTCCATTGGGACTCTGAGCCACTGATCGCTGCTCTCTGGATTCAACCAATACCTTACCCACCTGACAATCCACCCACCAAATCCACCTCTCTCCAATTTAAAGAGAAGGATGTGGCTGTAGGAGCAGAAGACCTTCGGAAGAAATATCAAGGAGGGAGAGCTTAGCACCCATTCAAGGAAACCTTTGCTCCCAGGGAAAAGCTTTTACGTGGGAAGGAATTAATTCTCATGCAGGGTGCTATGATGTTCTCATTATCTGTCTGCTGAGAGGTAACTCCCTTGCTACAAGTGATAAAATTCTCACAGACACCCTTGGAGGCCCCTGCAGGATTGCCAGGCAGGCCATAAAGCCCAGTGGAAGAATTCAGCCTGGGCTTTTATTGCACATGCAAAAGCTGTTGTTATAAAAACACCAAAATGGGTTTCCACCTTTGCCTTCTAGGCCAGTTGTATTGCAGTGTTCTTGACTGTAAAAATAAATTTTCTTTAAAACAGGTGCCTGGGGTTACCTGCATGCATATCAAGCCTTACAGTGGGGGGCCATATCAAAGGCTTTACTGAAGTCCAGACAAATGGCATCTGCAGCCCTTCCCTTGTGCACTGATGAAGTCACTCCATCATAGAAGGCCACTGGGTTGGTCTGGCAGGACTTGCCCCTGATGAAATCATGCTGACTGTCCCAAATCATCACCCTATCTTCCATGTGTCTTAGCATAGCTTCTAGAAGGACCTGTTCCATGATTTTCCCAGATACAGAGGTGAGAGTGACAAGTCAGTAGTTCCCAGGGTCCCCCTTTCTACCCTTTCTAAAGATGGGTACAATGTTTCGCTTTTTTTTCAGTCACCTGCGACTTCATTCAATCGCAGTATAAAAACACTACAGCCTCATATATTTCCTTCTGTTGTGATCACAGACATACCTATTTCACTACTGTTGAACTAAGAGTTTGACCAAAAACTGATACTGTTACATTTTTTATCCTGAACTTTAAGCTTTTATGATGGCCTGGAATAAAACGTGTGTTAAGTGCATTAAAGCCCATACTCTATTATCTTCGTCATTCATTGGTAGGGGGCATGTGGGAGGGGTGTATGAAGGGGGGGGAAGTCTGACATTGGAATTCTTCACAATAAGTACCTTTAGCATTCTAATTTGAGCCTCTGCATCCTCCTTTTCCTGTTTAAGGAGTTTCATGAGTTCTTGAACCTTTTGTTCATGTTTGATTTTGACATTTTGTAACTCTGATCTAAGATCTGCCAACTCCTGTAGGTGAACTTCTCTTTCCATCTTCAGCTGCCTGTTAGCTGAAGTCATCTCTTCACGTTTAGATTCCTGCTGTTTCTGGAGATCTGAGAGGCTCTTAAGTAATTCCTTTTTGACTTTCTCCTCTTCTGCTATTTTGTTTGTTAGTTCCACACGTACAGAGCTTAAATTTTTTACATCTGCTTGCATTTCTAAGAGTCGTTCTTGGTCTTTTTTATGGATCAAGTTAATAGTTGCAAGTTCTGTCTTCAAGTGTTCCTTCTCAGTTTGCATTTGATTTTGTAGAAAGACTTGCTTTTTCAACTCATTCTCCAATGTTTTTACAGTACCTTGAACTTCTTTGATCTCTTCTTCAAGAGATACCTCGTGTGACTTCATTTCATTCAGTTTTACCTCTTTACAGTGGAGGAGTTCTTCCTGCTGGGCTCTCTTTGTAAGCACATCATTCAGCTCTTTCCGGAGGTTTTCTATTTGGTGGATAGCTGAGAGAAGCTGACTTCTGAGATCATCCTTTTCTTTGAGGGCCTAGGAAATAAGAAAAAGAAATCCATTGTGACCTAAAGTTCTTAAAGATAATTGTTGGACAGATGTCCTTAGACATTAGGAATGTCTAAGGAAAAATTAACATACTTTGTTCTGTGAAAATACAAAAATTTTGCTTGTCATGAACTCGGTTCAAATGTATTCAGTGTTTCTTTAAATTTAGACACATAACATTTGTGATCTCAAATTTGTACTTGTCCTTAAATTATCTAGCCTCACAAGTAGGGATAGTTTTGGTTAATTCCCTGCTTCTCACATTCTCTCTTTGCAGACTGAGAAGAGTTTCTTTACTGGTTCCTCTAATTAGCAAGACAGAGGAAATGAGGTATTACAGCAGAATACAGGGAGGACTATTGGTCACACACATCTTACCTATAGGTCCATACCATATGCTGATTTATTTTGTTTACTTTCTAAAATATTACATATGAAGTATACCCACTTTAACTTTTTTTTAAAATTACAGTTGATGAATTAATCAGTAGATGAATTAATAGCAGTTAAAAGCTTGGTTCGCTCATGCATCAAAGCAAAGAAATGAAGACGTCATCTTCAAAATAAAAATCAGTCAAATGTAACAAAAATCCTACTGTTTTCCTAAGGAGCTTAAGAGTTTGGGTATTCTTTCCAATACTGATATATTTTATATTACAAATACCAACAGAATCACAGAATGGGTAAGGTTGGAAGGGACCTCAGTGGGTCATTAGGTCCAACCTCCCTGCTCAAGCAGGGTCATCCTAGAGCACATTGTACAGGATTGAGTCCAGACAGTTGATGAATATCTCCCGTGAGGGAAACTCTGCAACCTGTTTGGGCAATCTGTTCTGATGTATCACAAACTACTGGATTCTTCAAACAGGTTTAATAAATTTTATACTGACTTTTACTAAGTATTTCTACTAAATCTACAAACACCGCCTACTTCTTATGGATATAGCAAAATTACTTGAAATTATCCAGAATAAAAAGGCAAATCGAGTTAAAAAGTGTGCAGGTTAAAAATAATAAGACAATTTGCAATTACATCAAAAATAAGAAATGCAAAGCAAAATGCAAAACTAATAAATTGAGGACATGGGGTCATGACCATCATGCTTTTTTCCTGAAAAAAACCCAATCAAACAAAAAGACTTTCCTAAAACTGTAATTCTAATTGAAAGATTTGGCTAAAAAAAACCACAACAAAACCAAACAAAAACAAAACCCAGTAACATCTCAAAATAAAACCTGTAAGTAACTTGCTCTGAGTGTAAGTATGTTTTCTACATTCCATACTTAAAAGAAAAAATCATTCCAAAAGACACAAGATGTTAGAAATTCCAGTGTCAACCAATATCAAGGACAACAACATGAACAAAACTTTATCGAAATTATCCCCGTATCTCCAAAAGAATGAAACCTAACCTATTTTTCTACAGCCCACCCATTGTCTGCAAATATTTGGAATATTTCATAAAATTGCAAGCCATGATTGCAACCCAATTTTGAAAATTTGCCATCAACCCTTTGGAGTCCTCTTACAATAATCAAAGACAACAGAATGCCACTTCTTTTTCTTTACTACTTATTTTTACAGAATTTTGTCTCGGTTGCTAGTTGTCTACATATTTCAAAGCTCTCTAAATTATGTTCATCTAGTTCCCCGAATCTTATAATAAATGCTGCATCTTGACTGATTATATCCTCATACAGAAACTGTTTACAACTTTGTATTGAGAACATGAAATATTGTTTGTAACCTCCACAATGGCACACAGTTCATTTGATATTACATATCCTCAAATGAAGAAACCTTCTTAACTGGGGACACCTCAAATTTGTTGGCAAGATGGTGACAACTTTAAAAATAAGAACTAATACAGACAGCATTTCTTTAAAGGGGTTTAAAACAAAGTGACTGCATTTAGCATTTGAATGTATTTGTTATATAAGAAAGAAGTGGTAAAATCCACATCAAGGAGTCTTATGTAACAAAGAAAATTTCAATGTGGACAGGACTATCAAGTGCCACTACAAAGACCTGTCCATGCATTTACATGAACAATGATTTCAGAACCTTTTGGAGATCTACTGTTACTTATTAATAACTTGCCTCTACTTTTTGCTTCTTATTTGTCCATTTGATAGACATATATGATTTCTAAATGATTCAGGTTTTCCTCCTCTCCTTAAAAACTCCATTTTCCTAGGCAACAGATGAGCAGCTTCTTAAATGTTTGCAAACCTTATTTCCCCAGACAAGCGCTCAGGCTAACCAATACAACAAGATTACTATGGAATGAATTGTTGGAGCATGGATAGAGTAAACAATAATAAAAAGTAAGGAATATGAATGGCAATTCAGGAGAGAAACAGCAACCCCAGCAATCACAGTTTAGATCTGCTAGAGTTTATTAATTTCAACCCAGTATTAGCCCCATTGTGGCTTCTCCTGTGCATTGACCATGCTCATACATTCATGTACAAGCCTCCAAACAGGTTAATGGATCAGAAACAACAGAGGATTAATACAGAAATCCAATACTGCACCCCATATACTCCTTGAAAACATCAATCTTGGAGCAGGACAAAGCAGAGGATGAAGACATCTCAAGCCCATCAGATTTAGTAATCTAAATTGTATGAATTCTATGAGAAAATACACGAAAAGAGGTGAGGGAAGTGTTATAAAAACAAAAGCCATACAATATAATAGACTGCACCAGCAGAGCATGTGAGTTAAGATTAAAGCTCACATTATGGAGCTTAGCACTGTACTAGCCACTATAGCAGCAAGCAACTTTTGACCCAGCCACTGGAAAATACAGACCCGCAGACTCATTGCCAACAGAATGATGGTTTCTGCTACTATTCCAAGACAGAATGATCAGCACTAGCATTGATGTGAGTGTTTGTCTTTAAAGCAGTGTCAGCAGCTGAACAAATCAAGAAATTCTTTTAAGTCAAAAACAAAAAAAAAACCCTTATTTTTTGCCTGAGAAACTTTATAGGAGGAAAAAGAGATGAATAAGTGGTTTACCATACTGAACAGAGGTAAATTAAAGGCCCAGAAATGTGACAGGATCAATTTTAACAAACTGAATTTTCAAATAACAAGTTCTGAAAAATACAGAGGCTGAAACTGAATACACATGAAGAGCAATAAAAAAAAAGAGAAGTTACAAAAATATAAGGAACACAGACTCTCTAACTAGATCAATGGAAAAACCTTGGAACTGCACAGTAGATGTTAGCAGCATGCTCATCCCAAATGCAGGTTAGGTGTCTTTTTTGGCTAAAATCTCCATTTTGCTAAAAATTCTCTGCACATTCTCAAACAAAAAAAAAAATCTATTTTTCTGCCTCCACATATCAAATTCAAACTGAGTTGCAGTCCTTATAATATTTCGGAACTTATAGTCTTTACTGGCAACAGAAGATGTCATTACTAAGCCTAGAGTCTGAGAAGAGCTTAAATACAGAAAAGAACTAAAAGTACTCTAGTTGTGCCAAAGGTCACATAGCATTAAGGTCTGTTATCAATCTGACACACAGGGTGAAAGTAAACACCTTCTTTTAAAGATCTTACCACTGTCCATTACATGAGATAAAGCATAAGCTGAATGAGGGTTATTATGCAGTAGGATTTCAAGTTTTTTAAAAAAATAACATCACATTATTTCCTCAAAAATTAACTAAAAAATAAGCTAAACTACATTAATCAACACCTGAAAAGTAAGAGCAGCATTCATAGAGAAATTTTCTTCTTTACAAGAGGAAAGCTTTGATTAAGTGAAGAAACTGGAATAAATACCAGAAAAAGAAGAGAATGTGGAACTCCATAATAGCTAAAAAATATTGCCACCTATTAGTTGTCTTACAGTTTACCAGAAAATTTGGTCCAGAACTTAAGGCAGAAAGCAGTTTAAGTCACGGTTTGCATAAATAAATTCCTTATCTTCATTTCTAAAGCAAATGGAAAGGGTACAAAAAAAAAAAAAAAAATCAACCAACCTTACCTGACTATTCTTTTCCATCAGGTCATTGATAGTTTCATTTTGTTTTTCTGTCTCACGACTCAGTTTCTTACATTTCAACTTCCACTGGCGGATGGCTTCCTGTGCTCTCGCCTTCAAATCTTCTCTTTTTTTCTCAGTCTCCAGCCTGAGTGCCTCTGAGTGCTTGAATTCAGAGAGACACCGTTCTGCTTCTTTGGTACTTTCTTCAACCTGTTGAGCTAACTCAGAAGACTGGAGTTCAGTTTGTCTACACCTATTCTCACAAGCCTTGTAGCAATTCTGTATCTCCTTTAGCTGGTCCAGCATTTTTTCCTGCTGCTTCTCCTTGTTTTCCAGGTCAGACGTTAACACCTGGAATCATCATAAAAAAATACAAACATTCTGACTCCAAAGATATCCAGTATGAAACCTTATCAAACAACATACAGCAATGTTAAATCACATTTCTATCTAAAATATGAATAGCATAAAAGATCTGCTTGACTATGAAGGAAAGCCCTGTTAGCCCAGAGAATCTCCACCTCTGCAACGGTGAAGAATTAATTTCAAGATGAAGTAAAATATATAGTTACTCTATCCTTCCTTCATTTGTTCTTCTTCTGGTTGTTCTTGTTATTTTTCTGTATTATAGGTTTTAGATGGAGTCATTGACCATATGTTACACACTACACAAATAAGAAATAAACCAAAGATTAAAATGTAAGGAGACAAATGTAAGCAGACGAGAGGAAAAAAGAAAACTGGCAAGGAAACAATAGTATTCATCACACCCAAAGTAATCTACAGTATATGAGCTAGTTGTTACCCAGTTTTATGCTGGTTGCTTTTATGAAAGCAACATGCTGAATAAGGGTATATTTGAAAGCACTGAATACAAAGAGAATCCAGCTGCTTGGTAGATGTTTCTAGAACAAAGTGCAAAGATGTTTGAACCATTAATTTTAAAAATAACAAGTGCTGCCTTTCTCAAATTACATTTTTCAGGACTCATAATCAACTCAGGAAAAATATTCTTCATAAACCTTCTGCAAGGACATTTTCAGAAATCAGCTACTGAAGCCACACTAGCAAAACTGTATTTTACTAAGAGCATCATGTAGAAATTCATATTAGTATTCTGTATTTTGGGTCTATTTAGACTGTTTTCATACCATTCAGTATTTTCATTAATGATATAGATGAATTTGATGGACCTGATCTATAGTAAAAAATATTATCAAGCTTCAAGGGACTGAATACTTGAGAAGAGGATTAGATTTCAGAATGACTGAATAAAATTGCACATATAGACTAAAAGAAACAGGTTGTAATTCAGAAGAGACAAGGGAAAAGTACTTTGCTTGGAAAAAAATAGGCAACTTTACAGATGCATAGAGAATAACTATTTAGATAAAGATCCTTCCACAAGGCTGGGGGAGGGAGGGAGACTTGGGTTTGTTGGTTGGGGCTCCTTCTTAATTGGTTTGTTGGATTTGTTTTATTTATTGAAAACCAGGCCATCACCTCCTGGGAGGCAGTAAATTGTACCAATCTTTTCAGGATGGTATTTGCTGTGCTGAAAAGACAACTGCACGTGCACTCTTGCATGTGACAGATCGTGGTCAAAAAATACAGACAGGAAGGGACTGATGCTATAACCAAGAACAATTCATCCATCTGGCTACTTGTACCCATGCTGCAAAGCAGGAGTAGGATTATCCACTGGACAGTCACTTGCTTATCTGTAGGATGAACATTCCTGCTCTAAGACACAACTTAGATACAGATAACAAAACAATAGGTAAAGTTTATGGAATAGTTGGGAGAAAATGTTACGCAGGTGGCAAAATAAAACAGGAGTCTTTTTAGATTTATGGTTCTATACATTAGAAAAAACTCCACGTGTATTCTTCTTCACTGTTATTTTAAACTGCATTTTTGAGCTCATCAGGCAAAATTACCAGGTCTAACCTTGTAAAAAGTCTTGATTCATAAGACAAAACAACCAACCAAAAAAAAGCTCACAAGCTACAATTTTAATCAAAACAAGTTTAATTTCCAATGAAAATATAGATTATAATACTTCTTTAAAGATAAAGATATAAACTGAGTATAGCAGAAGTTCGAAACAGCCTGATAAAATACAATCAGATATTACATTTACCCTTCAACAGATTTTCTAAAATGGGGCATCATTTCTTCAATCGTGATTATAAATAACATTATCACTTCTCATTTTGTGTCTTTCTGGAGGCACCATAGAGGATATCAGCCTAAACTGATGTACTGCTCAGCTCTGCATCATTAAAAAATACTTATTTATATACAATTCCCCCAGAGAATACAGTTCATTAGTAGAAGTACAGCCCCCAGAGGCTTTTTACTGAAATGAGTCTAAGCTTAAACACAAAAAACAATGTTCAATTAACTATAAACATTCATGTAATTGTGTAGAAGCAAATCAATCTCCAATTTATTGATTTATAGTATAATAAAAAAAGTGGAACATTTGTTTTAGTTACTTACTTTGAAGCGCAACTAATTTATCAATATGAGCTACTTGCATGAGGAGGAAAAATTAATTTTGACACAGATGTACCAATATAAATGTGAATTTTAATGTTTTATTTTTACAATATGTGTAAATATGATAGATCTTAGCAAATAGTTTGCACTTTCCTTAGAAAAGTTAAGCCAGCACAGACCCAATAGTTGAAATCAGCAGCAAAGCAAGTCAAAATTTCCTGCAGCCTTCTCTGCAAAGCAAGAGGATAGAGAAACAGAGGGCCTCCACATTCTTATCTTTAAGAGCATACTTCAAACCTCACTGTCTATGTACAGAGTTTAGCTGTCTACAAAACCCAAAGATTATGATCGTGCCTTTTGGTTCCTGAAAAAATCTCAACACACAATCCCAATTTCTAGGTATGTTGTGAAAAAAAAATAAAAAAGCAGGATGACTATTTACAATTTTCAAAGTAACATTTCTAACAGAACATTTATAGACAAGCGATCACCTCACTATTTGTCATTACCTGCCTACACATATCAACCTTGTGGTTGATTTGAAGCAACCCTTTACAACAATGAAAGCCATTAGAACCATTTTAAAGCATGTTGTTTTCATTTAATGACTGGGTCAGTAGAGCCTACCTTGCTAATTATGATATCCCTTTCAGACAAACACTACTCAGAAAATGACTGATCACTGGTTCTTGTGGAATTTTATTATCAGCAGAGAGTAAGTAGTTAATACAACACATAAAACTCCATTAAGCATACTACATATTTTTAGTCCCTAATTTTGACCTTATGAGAATTAAGACTGATTTGTTAGCAAGAAGTAGTTAAGCAAATTGCTGTTGTCATTGGGACAACATCATACTTGGCATTGGTGTGTTGTGAAAGTATGACCTTGCAATTTCATTTCACAATGATGATCTTATAAACTTCAGCTTTTAATTTCTTTCTAAACAATCTTTACAACTAAAAAAACCTGTTAATTAAGCTAATGCATAGCATCACATTTTTCAATTTTAGCATACTTTCAAAAAATAATATATAAAATTTTAATGAAGTAAATGCTATGTGCCTACTCTCTTAAGTTTGCCAAGACCTTCAGTCTTGAAAGGTACCCATTTTCTCTTAAAATAACAAAGTATCTTGCACAAAACATTTATATCTGCATCCTACTATGGATGCACATATGGTCATTCTTGAATATTGGAATAACACCTGGAGTAAGGAGGTAACTGTTTCCCCATCACATATTATATCATTTGTATACAGACATCTGCCAGAGTTCCAATTCTGTTTCCCTTCAACCTTTTAGTCCTCATTTTCCTTTCAGAAACTCAGACTCTCAGTTGTAAAGTGAATTAAAAATGCATGCAGACAATACATCATAAAATTTTGTCATTAATGTCATCACGGCTAGGCTTTGCGAACAAAGATTTGGGACAGGCTCTATCCACATTTGTTACAAACACACTGGTGGCTAAAAAGGCCAATACAAGATAGACATGTCCGATTGCAAAAGGCACTGCAGAAAGACTCCTTAGGTGGTATATTCTGCAAGATACGGTTCTTTCTGTGTTGTCTCTTCTCCTCAAGAGTGATCCTGCGTGCTTTCTCAAAGGAAGCAGCAGCATTATAAATGGTGTGTCTCCAGACCTCCTGACTGGAGGCCAGAGTAGTTATGTTGATCAATATGGTCAAGGCTGAGATGTTGTTTGAGGGAGTCCTTGTATCTTTTCTTCAGGGCTCCTCTCATGTGGCAGCCGGTGGCAAGTTCACCATAAAGCAAGATCTTAGGGAGGCAGTGGTCCTTCATCCTGGAGACGTGCCCTGCCCATCGCAGCTGTGTTCTCATCAACATGGCCTCAATACTTGTGACTGCTGCTTGTTCTAGAACAGATGTATTAGTCACATAATCTGACCAGTGGATATTTAGGATTGTACGGAGGCAGCGTTGATGGAAGCATTCTAGGAGACGCAGGTGGTGGCAACAGATGACCCATGATTCAGATCCATATAAGAGAGTAGACAGCACAATGGCTCTGTAAACACTGATCTTGTACTTTTCTTCAAATGTTTCTTTCACCATACTCTCTTATGAAGCTTTCCAAAAGCACTGTATGCCTTTGCTAACCTGTTGTCTATCTCCCCGTCAATCTTACCATCTGAGGAGATGAGGCTACCTAGGTAATTAAACTGCTGGACTGATTCGAGCTCTGATTGGCCAATGGTGATATGGGGATGATGAAAGACTTTCTGAGGTGAATAGAGTTGGTGCAAGAATGCAGCCTTATTTCACACCATTGGTTATTAGAAAGGGCTCAGAAAGTGCATTGCCATATCTGACTTGGCCGCGCTGATCCACATGAAGTGAGATGATCATTTTAAGGAACTTGGGGGGACAACCTAAACATTCCAAAATCTGCCACAGACCTTTTCTGCTCACAGTATCAAAAGCCTTGGTGAGATCAACAAAGGTTACATAGAGACCCTTATTCTGTTCCCTACACTTCTCTTGCATATCATTAATGTAAGACACATAGTTTGACGGCTTCCTTTGCCAAGCTGTTTGTATGCACATTCCACTGCAGCCGTGGCCAGGGCAGTACTGAATACAAGTTCAGCACAGGCTGAAACTCAGACAGATGCTGGGTCAGGGACTGGGAGGAACCCACTCTGGTATTATAATCAAATGTTGCACCACAGGGTTCTCATTATTTTTTTTGCTGGTTTGTTTGGGAGGTTGCATTAAGGGTGAAATACTGTGTTACTTGTCAGAAAGGAGTTGCCCTTCATTAGGATGACATAGCAGGGAGAAGAGAAAGTACATAGCACTAAATGACAAATAAATTAAATACCTAACACAACAAACATAAGTTTGCTCTCAGCCTCCAGAGTTGTGGGATTTGAGGGAACTGGTCAAAGAGAAACACCAGTCCTGATCACAGACTACACCTTAACCCAGCTTCCAGGTCTCTTCAGATTTACAGTGCCTAGAGTTGTGTTAGTGCTAAAGAAATTGGAATTATCAAAGATCTCAGTCTCCATCTTTGTTTTGAGAACATTTTTAAACTTTGTGCTGAAAGTTGTAAGCAGGTCTATGTCCAGTGGAATGAGTCTGAAGATATCCTCTTCAGTTCTGAAGTTTGGACAATGAGCTCAGTGTCACAACCATGTCTATGCACATATTGATGGTGGTTCCCCACGATACAGCTGTGCCCTGAGCCTTGCAGGCTGCCCTTTTACTATGGCAGGAGAATTTGGCAGAGTGATGCTTACTTTAGACCCTGCAGAATACCCTAATTTTCACACTTCTATCTTGGAATTACCCTTCTAGGCAATTCAGAATGTAAATATTTTAAGGATTTCTCCATGACAAGAATACAGAGATGTGGGGTGTTTTGGAGTTGTTTGCTGGAGGGTTTTTTTGTTTGTTCTAATATTAATCCAATTTTCTTTTTCTCAATTGTTATCGTAGTTAACAAGACTGAAATAATCTAAGAGAAAGGACAAGCAATTTCAGGAGATTGCACTCATTAGGAAAAAAGAGAAAAAACTACATTCCTTGGACACTTGAGTTTCCCTTCCAAGTGGCAAATTACTAAGCACCTGTGATTCCAAAAAAATTCTATACAGATGACAAATGCTGACCTTACAGATTAAACACTTCAGATTCCAAGGAGTATCCAGTGTCTTCTGTGGCTCAAGGTCAGTCACACAGAGAACTCAGTGAGCTTCTCTAGATGCAACAAAGTATGATAATATTATGTGACATACATTATAACAGTATGGATGAAGGTTCTCCTGACAGAAGCAACCCAGGATATTCAGGACATTTTGTTGGTAAAATATATTGCGTATATATACAGCAATTGTTAGCATACTTTGCATTGTGATTACTTCAGAAGAAAAACTGATTGTGGTATATTATCTCTTCTCAATCTTTACACAAGATGATTCTGGGTCTCAGTTTTTCTAATCTGATTATTTTCATAGTTTCACTGCTAACAGAACCAAGGGAAGGTATTAGAATATTCATGTCAACTAATTCACCCCCAATATAACATCAAATACTCTCCTCCTGGCTTTAATATCTGAAGATCTTTATAAGAGATAATTATTTTTGTGGAACAGTTAAAAAATGTCATTAAGATTAGCTACTAAATCCTGGGAGTACAGCATATTAATGCTCCAGAGATCTAAATGCAAGTACCAATTACAAAGTTTGTATGAGCCCTCAGACTACAACACTGCCACAGACATTTCAGTTGAGAGGCTCTGGCTAGAGTTGACACAGAACAGAAATGATGAACAAACTCAGATGCAACATTTGCCCCAGGTAAAACAGTTGTGCATCTAGTTTTCTACAGATCCAATATCCCAGCATGTAATCTAGCTTTCAACTTTCATAAGAAACTGGAGGCAGAGAAAGAGAACAACATTTTCCAGTTATAGACTAGTTATTTACCTGAAGTGTAAACTAATCACTACAGGCACAAAACATGTGATTACTACCATTCTAGAAACTCCTGCAGTTTGGACTTCTAGTCCCTAGTTTGACTACTCATATCATACTCTTGCCCTGTTTTTGACACCCAATTTAAAACTAAAATCACCACAAACTACAAAACAAAATTCATCCTAGGTATAGAAAACACTACATATAGAGTATTCAGTATACAATTTCTTAAAACTCACGTGAACAATTAAAATGCAAGTGAGGACCACTCATTTGCTACAGTTTACAGAACAAGTGCCTTATATCACAGCTATGTGCAAACATTCTACACCGGTAGGAATACAGAAAGTCACATTTCACCCCACCATACTAATTGGATCAGTCACCTAAAGTGGATCTATATGTCTTTTTCTCCCTCATTTCTTTTTGGTGCCCTGTACCTCAGCAGTACAGCCACCAGATTGTAATGCTATGCAATCATACTACTGTCATTGGGAATGCTTTCAACAATTAATTATTGAACCTAATTATTCTCTAACTAATTTTTCCAAATACAGACCCCCAGATACTAATTTATTATCACAATCTGATCTGCATCTCTTGCAAAACAATGTATCTAACCACTAGGAACCACTAATCCAGAAGATTTAGATTTTTCATGCAAGTATAACTTCTGTGAATTGAATAATCAAAGACAGATACATCCAATCAGTCAAAAGGTACATTCATTCAGTAAAAAGTATGCTGCACAAAATCAATTTCTTTAAGTGATGGCTTCTCTATATTTTTCCAAAGCTTGAACTGCTAATCTTCCTGAAAGATAACATCATACAAGATACACCAAAACCATCTTTCCCCCCCCCAGGTTGATATGTGATTTTAGAGAGAAAGTTCATCAAAGCAAATAGCATCTGTTCATTTTAGATCTATCTGGAGCACTATTGCAGTATTTGAACATTGACATGGCAATACAGGCTGGTCTGCAGAAGTACTGATTTCTTATATTTTGTAAGATATCTTTAAATTTAGAAAATAGTTACTTATTGATTTTCAGAAACCTTAATTGGCTTGTATAATGACAATAACTGGCTAACAGTTTCATCTGTAGAAGAAAAGAAAAGTCATAAAATGAATTTTAATGAGAATACAAATCAATATTCATAAGACTGAAAGACATATTACTGAAGAATTCTAATATTATATAAACACATCAATAATTTTCCCTCAGAAAATCTGAAATATTTTAACAAACTGACTGTACTAAGACCTTATTAGAATGAAGAGGTAGAAAATCAAACAATTTCACAGGCATAAGAGTCTAAAACCACTTATGCAGAAAGTAGGGTATTGCATCCTTATAATTCGTGCACTTCATTTATTTCTTAGTCATAATAATTAGATCATAATAGTCAACCATAACAGCCCAATATCTATACAGTTTCATGCAGAAAAGTGTATTTAAGATAGTTGTATACATTTGCAAGATCTCACAGCTGTATGCTCACATAAACAACAATAACTGAAATAAAATGTTTCTCTATTAAATTTAAAAATTAATTTAAGATTGAACTCACTTCTAAACATGAGTTTAAGAATACATTTTAACCTTTTCATCCTCTCTATTTTACATCATGTGATTTTATGGCAACTCTTGGGGACTAAATGAACAACACATAACTCAAATTGTTGAAAACAATGACATTTAAATAAATCAAAAGAAATTTCTAGTATCACATCTACATCAGAGGCAAGTGCAGTTAGATCCTCCCATTAAACAAAGATAAATTACACCAAAGTCAAACATGACTGGTCACTTCCAACTGGGAATCAGACTATCTGAGAGGAGCAGCTGTTAGAAGAGCTTGACAAAATGCTTTGTTAGAACACGAGTTTAGAAATTCACATCCTTGCACTCCTTGATGTCTCATTAAAAGAAAAACACACTAGCTATTTTCCTGTTACTGCCTCTGTAGGAGAAAGGCAGTGGGAAGCAGATAAGAAGAACAAAGTATTTTCTGTTGAGAAAATGAGGGAAGTCAAAGATTTCTAACTCAGAGCAATGACAACGACCCCGACTGAGCACTCTCACATGAGTATTTTCAGAGCAGGAAATTAGTATTAGAAAATCATTCTGACTCTTAAGAAAGCATGTTCTACAAGCAGAATTTTAAAGTAATTGGTTTTCTGTGGGTTTTTATTCCACAATTCCTGCCTCCAAAGTAATTGGAATTTCTCAGGCCCCACAAACCAAAAATACAGAATGGTTTGGGTTAGTCTGGAGTTTATAGGCCAGCTATAATACCAATGCTGATGGGCATCAGGAAACGAGTTCTACTTGTTTTACCCTCTATAGAAGCACTTGAGGTCTTTTTAAACCTATTCAATGACCAAATTTCATAAAGCATGTAGGAACTTATTTCGAGATTGCAACTTTTTCCAAATGTAATTTGATGTACTACTTTCATTCAAATCAGCACAGGAGTTGACAAGGTAAAAAAGCAGTAGAAGTAAACTGAACAGTACAGTCCTGTAAATCTATGAAAACACCAAAAAATAAATTCCGACATTTGAATTTCCAAAGTGATATGACATCATTTCAAAGTATCCTCACCAGAAAAATAAATACAAATTACAAACCCCTTGCTTACAGAATGCCCCAATACGAGCACAATAAAATGTTAAGTCCTTGAATACTGAAATAATACACACACTTTTGAAAACAACCTCATTTCTCTGACAGTCATGAGAGAGAAGAAAATAGTTACTGTTCAGGCATCTTACTACTAATGACAAATCTAGACGAGATCAAAAAATACAGAAATCTCCCATCTTAAAAAAAAGGCTACTGCCTACTTAGATTTAATTTTGCGGTAAAAGTCTTCTAACTAAAATTCCAGTACCAAAGACTGCTTTTATTCTTTTCACAGAGAATCACTTTAAATAGTATTGCTTATCAAACATAAGAACACTAATACATATAATAATAATTACATTACTGTATTGCATTTAATTGATTAAAAAAGAGAAACTGTAATCTGCTTTTGTTACTCTACTGCACTGTCTTGTAGACCAAGGCATCTGAGTTTTTGAAGTTAAACTTTAGTTCTGAAGCATGATGGTATGGAGAATAAGGAAATAAGTACTGCCTTATAAAAGTAATTCCAAAACCCATTATTAACGATAACTGCTGATAAAAATCAGATCACCTTTTCTTTGCACATGGGAAAGAAGTAATCCAAACCATGAAATCATGGGCAATAGCAAATACCTTTTTTGGTATTAAGATGGAAGAGAATAAAACTCTGCAAACTCAAATGACTTTTCAAAGTTATTTACACAATAAAGAAGACCACGACAGTAACTCCTAGTTTGAAAGATTAATCCCTAATCTATCATCTAATGTTAAACAGATGAAAAATTATAAAAAAAAAACACCGTCAAACAAAAAGCAACAAAACCAAACTTACCTGTATGTGCATTACAAGCTGTGCTTTCTCCTTGTCCTTACACTCTATGCATCTCTTTAGTTCTTCTACCTCTGACATTACAGCATTATGATTCAGTTTTGCTTTAAGTTCCAAAATATGTTTCTCCAGATCTTGCTTCTCTCTCTCGTATCTTTCAGCTACTGTAAAACAGCAAGAACAGAGCAACAGACTCAGTAGAAACACTGACTTGTGGTAAATTAATTTTATCTCATTTCTCTTTTGGCAATTTTCTTCTCTACTTGAGACTATTCTATAACTATTGATTTTGACCAAAATACATAAAAACAGCTATACCTGTGTCATAACCTCATAACCTTTTACTGAATCAGACAGTATTTTTCAGTCATTTTATAGGGGTATTCCACTCTTACACACACACACACACACCCCCACACACACACCTTACCCCAACTCCCGCAAAAAACCAAAACCACCCAAAACCCATACAAAATTTAATAAAATAAAATAGGACGGAAAAAACAATGGAGAAGTTCTGATGTAAATGAAATTTGGCCATAAGCTTCAAGGCCAAGATTTTATCCCATCAGAGTAACACCTCCTGATTTGGAAGTCACATTATCTGTGAATTTTATGTCTGAATCCTAAAAGTCAAACCACAGTTTTTGATAAGACTAAGCTATAAATTCCTTCAACCAGAAATTCAAAGGTCTTTATTCATAGACAACTACTAGAGGCATAAAAAAAATAAATCTCCATTTGTCTTCTTCCCATGTATCTTTGAAAAAACAAAAATAACACAGCAAGGTAAAACATAATTGTAAAAATTATATAAATATATGCAGACATCTTAATAGCTCCAGTACATTTTTTTTCTTCATATTTTTACAACCACCTTGATTTATTATTATATAATTAATGGGAAAATTAAAACATGTTCTCATTAACATGAAAGGTATATTGTTTCAAGTAAATTGACTTTTCAGTAGAACATTAACTCGATTGGAGAAAAACAATTGAAATTATTATTTTGTGTTACATTTCTGAAGCTCAGCCATGTACATGATCTAGTCAATTTGCAGTGCTCTGTATAAGAGTTGTAAAACAGGGAGTCAGAGTGCTATTTTAAAAATCAAGATAATGCTGTAGCTGAAGTATTAAAATACAAAAATAAGTCATTAGCCAAACCAATTAAACATTCACATAAACACTGGACTTGGACACTATTCCTGTATTATCTTGAGTAATACATTTCCATGCTAATAAGGAGAAAGATAAAGACTTTCTCTAATGCCTTTCTGATTATGTTTGAAAAGTTTAAATACAGATAGATAACTAACAATTAAGTTAAGACCTTGCTAAACTGGTAATTTAAGATGCAATTATATCTTGAAATTGTTTAAAGTATTTTTCTTCCAAACAAAATTATTCCATCTCTAAAACTCTAACATACTACAAACAGAAGCCCTGCCTGCACCATACAGGAAAATTTCCTTAACCACTCAGGAAAATATTGTTCCTTAGAAATTCTACCAGAAAGTCCTCAGCCTTATTAACTACCTAATAAATGACTCGTGCTATGATTTTCAAGATGGCAGAATTCAAACTACACAAGGACTGAAATGCAAGGTTTCTGAAAAATTATTAGTTAAAAATAATACAAATGTTTTTCTTCTGTAAAAACACTATCCAGTTTGCTGAAATTGTCTCATCTGTTTTAACCATGCAAATTAAGATATTTAATCCTAAATTAACCATCATTGCTATTTGTCTGTTAATATTCAGGTGCCAATACTTATTAATTTAAATCTGAGGAATTAAGTGGCTGCTTTTGCTGAAACAGTAGAAGAATTAGACTGCAATTCTAAGACAGTTAATGTCCGGTCTTACTAATTTGTAGGCTTCAAGTGCAAAATATAAGTTGTACCTGCTCTAACTCTCCTGTCATCATCTTGTACATCCTGGTAGCTTTGGCGATGCATAGCAGCTTGTGAAATTTGATGTTGCAATTCTACACGGTCTTCTTCTGCTCTCAGAAGTTGGGAACGAAGATCCTCAATCTAAAATGTATGTACAAGTATCAAACGTTTAATAAAAAACAAGAATGAAGGAGCAAACAGCATACTTTTATCAAGCACTGAAAGAAATAATACTACACACAAATAATATTTATAAGTGAATCTTGAGAGTACTGCAGATCGTAAACAAAAAGACAAATTACTTCCTAATTACAGGCCACAAAGTGATTTTTCAAAATGAAAGGAAACATTTTAATTTGTTAATGTTTACCACAGTTGCACATTAATTTCTCTAAACCAAACAAAATGCTACCATAGTATATGTTACAACTGTCTTTTTACATAGCTAGTGAAAATATCACAATATTTGTTGTTGTTAATAAACAATGTATTTTATTTAAATTGTGCTCCTTAAAAATACAATGTATTTATTCTTAACATGCACTGAGCCTTTTAACATTTTTCTTTCTATCATATACAGATAGCACTTACAAAGAAGGTGTCATGATACAGGAAAATAAAGAAAATAAGACATGCTAAAATTGAATTGGAGAAAAATACCTCTAATTCTTACTACTCTATATTCCATGCACAGTGAGTTAAAATCAAAGCAGTAATACAGCCAACTCAAACTTCTGCTAGATACACAAGTCAAACAACTAATGCTAAAAGATAAGTATAACAATTGCCCCCTTCCTATTCTAAGTTTAATCATATGTGCATCAATAGCTACTGTTTAGAGGACACTTTAGTTTTTCAGATATTTGCTTATATATTTTTATCACGTTTTAATACAGCAATACAGCAAATACTTCTAGGTCATTCATTTATCTGAATTCACCAATTATAGCATGCACTTTGCATAACAATAATTACTAATATAGAAGTTTTTCTAAAGCACACTATGAAAAGAAGTTAGAAATAATGTGTTTATGTACTGAAATGTACCATTGCTACCACTACTATAATTACTATATATGAACATATATACATAAAAGTTTGGAAAGCAGAAAAAGTATAACAAGAGCTCAGTCCACACCTTTTTAGACACTTAAACCTGTATCTTCTTTTTTCCCCTCACAAAACAATGTTAGCAGAGTATGAAATAGGAAGATTAAGCAAAAAGACTCAAACATAACCTAATATGAAAACTTTAAGATTTTTACCATGCCAAAGCAGTTACCTGATGCAAAAGAACTTCTCTAATGCCTTCAGATTCACTCAACTTTTTCCGAGACTGCTCCAATTCCTGCTCAAGCTTTCATTTCAGAGGGTGATAAAGATAGAAAAGCAATGTATGTATCATAGCACAAAAAGGTATTTCAAATATTTAATTCTCACACAAATTAATCTATATAAGCATCTATTTAAAACAAAGTATAATATACACAATATTTTTATTTGTCCAAAATCTTAAAGTAAACTTTCATTTTTACAAAATCCCTGCTACATTTATTTAAATTACATGAAGAGAATTTAACTAGTAGTCTATAATTTTTGCACAATATTCTCTATCACATGAAGATACAAAGACACTTGTATTATCCAGAACAAAAAAAGCACAAAAGCAAATTTTTACTGGGTTAAAAGTAAAATAACGGAAGATCAAGTTTCAAAAACATTTTCTCTGGACTTGAAACATACTTTCAAACTCAAAATGAACATTTAGTATTCGAAGACACCTTTGTTACATAGTTTATTCATAGAAGTGTTAAAGATGACATGCATTGGTAGAACTGGTAATTACTAAAATCTGTGTGTTTTCTGTGTTGTACAAGATGATATATTTGAATTATTCTGGAAACAAGATGACTTAAAAATTGAAGTGCCCTGAATTTCATAAAATTAACAGTTTTCCTAAAAACATAATATTAAAACTGTGATAATCAGATATAGTCAAACTTAGGACCATTTGGAAAAAAACCAGAAAGCAAAATCTACAAAATATTTTCTGATTTCTACCATAAATAGTTCAAAGATCCACATGGAAATAAATATAGATTTTGACAGCAGAAATTGTTATTGTTGAGATAGCAATCTCAAAGAGGATGTTGAGAGGTTGGCAAATCGGCAAAGTAAACAAGACCAGCATTAAGGGCATGAAGAGAGCAACATAACAAAAAATACTCCATAAAGGTTTAGCATAAAGGGGTATAACTACAGCCCTAGCATCTTGCTAGAAATACAAGAAATCTTGTTTTCTATGAACAGGAAGAGAGCAATATGGCAACATATTCAGTAAGAGCAATTAATAATAACTATGGTGCAAAATAACCAGCATAAGTTAGTTGCAGAGATGAAGAAAAGACGCACCTCTGAGCTGCTGCAAATAAGCAACAGCAGACTATGTATAAATTTAGAGGCAATTCAGAGAAAGAAATCAAGGATAATCCCCAAGTTATAAATCTGTCTGCCTAGCAGGATGGAAGAGTCATTAGAAGTAACACACTATAACTAAAGAGCTTTGAAAGAGACACAAGTTCAGCATAGCTATATTCACAGTGCCTCTGACACAGAGAAAAACCCAAACCTTGTATTCTTAAAGAGTAAAGTAAGTTTTATCCTGCTGGTTTTTCTGAAAAAGGAAGTATGTACTGTAACAGATGACACTACAAACATTTAAAACCAACCAAAAAGGAAAAAATTAAGTCTTACTTGTTTTTTTTCACTTTCATATTTCACAAGTTTGTTTTTCATGAGTTCTTCTGTTTCAGCCGCTTTAGCATCTTGCTTCCTTAAAGCCTTTAGAGGAGAAACATACATTGTAAACTTCATTACAAAGGTTACAGAAGCTGTCTTTCCAAGGCTGTTAAAATTAAAAAATCTGCTGACACATTTAAGAAAGAAGATCTAGACAAATGCTGTCTGTCTGCTTCTAGTATTTCCATGTAGAGCCAATGTATATTGTTATGAAAAAATAAATATAAGTCCATGCATACATAAACACACCCATGCAGAGAACAGGGACAAATAAAAAGTCTAAACTAGCACTAACATCCTTCCGACGTATAGAGCTCCAGACGCTTAAGGTTGACCCCAAACGCCTTGAGATGAAGGTCTAAAAGGCAGATCCTCTACAGATTAGTTGTGCACATATCAGAGAAGATGGATATATTTTCTAATATAAGGTGTGCATGTTATGAAAAACAATGATACAGTGCACTGTAGTAAAGAAAACACTACCACAAGTTGTGTTGGAACTCAAAAAAAAAAAAAAAAAGGAAAAGGTTATTTTTATCTGAATCTGGGCAGATGCTTAAAATGCAGTATTACAACTGAATCAACTGAAACATTGCTAATCAAAAGTTATTGACATTGATGTGCCCTACTTTGACAACAACAACAACAAAAAGCAAACAAAACAAATCCATGGGGACTTTTCCTGTTCCCTCTCAGACTGAGGTATCTAAAACCACATATGTACATTTTGTAAAGTATCTCACAAAAATAATATTGCCTTGAATATCAATTTCAAAATCCTTTCCCTCTGCAAACCAACATTATTTGCAGAACACAGACAATCACTGGCAAAGGAAGCATTAGGCATGACAGACATTAATGACATGTACAATTTGCAACATACATAACCCAAGTTTGGATATCTTAAGCCACAACAATGTCATTGGCTCATTTTAAATATCAGCTGAGAGAGATCAGTAGCCATATACTGATAGTTCACCATGAATTTGATCAATTGTTAATAAATCATGTTCTTTATCCGCACAACATGACCACCTGTCTTTCACATTAGTCACAAATCAATTAATTAGAGAACTTAGCACAAATCTTTTACTTTCATCTCATAATAAAGCATAAGTACACCTATTCCTTTCACAATTCCTTGCTAAAACTACAACAGAACAACAAAAACCATAGCCTGTAGAGAATGAAATGTCTTTTTCCCAGTCTGCTCTTCCCAAGCAGCATTTTCATTTTACATTTTAAAGGAATATCTCTTTTAACAAATATCCCTGAAATTTGCCTCTATTAATAGTGCAATATCATTCAGTTTTTGAACATTTTCTCTCCACTGTATAGTGGAGAACAATTTCATAGTATGAAAACAGAATGCAAGATATTAATCAACTTCAATGAAGCTAGTCTCTCAGCTTTAGAAGTTTTGCTTTCATAAGTAGCTTTTTAGAGAAAATAAATGGATTTATATATTTATCTCACTCTTACATCCTCACCTCAGGAAACATAAGGGTTTCAGTATAGTTTGGGCTACTCTCCTGCTTGAACAGCTTACATTAAAAACTGAAACTGTGGAAGATATTAATCATACCTATGTCACTGAAAATATTATGCTACATAAAGTTACACTTTTAGTCATACTGATCCCTAATCAGATACTAGAAGACTGTAACATATTTAAGATATTTCCCTAAGTATTCAGTAGAGATTCAAATCAATCATTCCAGTCAACTATAAAACTCAACACGGCACATATTTTACTCAAAAAGACTCTCGGCAGAAGTCCCAAAAGGCTATGTAAACAAAAGTCAAAGAGCATCACTTCAACTAATGCCATTATTGCACAAGTTGGCTGGGTTTTGGGTTGGGATTTTTCTTTAGGTTTCTTTCTGTTTCTTTGAGTGGTTTGTTTCGTTTTGTTTATTTTAATGACTAGAAGTAACAGATCAGAACAGTCTACTTTGAATATATGATGTGTACTACCTCCAGCTGAGCTTCATTCTTACTAGCAAAGTTGGAAGTTCTGTTATATACAGTCAACTTTATGCCAACCACATTTTGGGACTAAATTAAGAATTAACATAGTATCAAAAATGCATGTTTTCATGTGCAGATTTGCCTAGAGATGTGAGTATCATAAGAAAAATACTAAAGCTGGGCTGAAATTAGAAATACTAGTAAAATTGTCCAAGATTTTCCTGCTGAAGGCAAAAAGTATGTCTCTGCATCTGTAGTACATCCCAATTCCAAGAAGAAACCACAGAAATAAATATGCCATTTCAACTTATCGGGATCACTGACTGATATTTAGGCTATTAAATAGCAATAATTTCAAATAAAAAGGCAGTATTTCCTGTAACTGATACTACAAATATAACATTCGGTTTTGTTTTCTGCATATTGTAAAAATAGCCCATACCTATTTCATTTTAAGGAAGGAAACAGCTCATATATATATACCAGAGTTAAAATACTACAAAAAGAATGTGATGTTATAGGAAGTTAAACATACTACATATGCACTGCTTCAACTGAGAAACATGCATCATTCCAGTAGGTGTTAGGTAGGAAATCAATTAATCAGTCAAAATGTCATTAAGAAATGGAAACATCTGGTCATCACAGCCCGACGAACATCAGCTGTTACTGACAATTCAGAAATTGCATAGGTAACAGTTAATTCTATGTTTTGCCTCTTTCCTGTACTCTTTTTTAAATAATTCTCTCTTCCTGGTTTGCGCCATTCTTGTTTTCATCCACTAAAGATATCTCTATGTAAGCTTTCTCTTGGGAAAAAAGAAAGAAACAAACAAAACATGTGAAGACCCCACTCATTCTTTGATTTCATTTGTTGTCTCCAAAGAAGAGTTTGGGGGAGTCAAATGCCAAATATGGGAACTAGGAAGGGGATGCTAAGGATAACAGTCCCAGCACACACTCCTCCTTGATGGCTCCCAAGCAGCAGGCAGACATTGCACAGAAGAGCTGAAGCACCAAGGAATGGTTACAGGCCTACAGTCAACAGGATTCGCCCACCAAGATCCTTCTTTTGAAAGCATTAGTATCCAGGTTGGTCAGGAGGAGGCTGACAGGGAGGTTGATGAGGCCTTGGAGGGGGCAGGTATAGAGGAGAAAACAAGAAAACAGAGAAATTCCATGTAAAGAGGTCTTCATAGCATGGTTTTGGGATGAACCAGCTAGATATTCCACTGCCTGCCTAGGTGGTCAAGTTAGATGAACTTTTGATTTGACCAAAGAGAAAATTTCTTACAGGTCTTTATAAAGAGCTCACTAGCATAAGACAGTATTAGAATATAAACCTAACTGGTATACCTCAACTCAGTATACCTCATCCATATGAATACAGAATATATCAAACCCCAAAACTTCAAAAAGATAAAATAATTTACTCCCTGCTGGACAGATGAATTTTTCCTATGCTTGAGGAAAACTATGTGGAGGATTCTGTAACAAAAATTCTCAATCTTTCCAACTTATGAAAATCTTTCAAGAGTATATCATAACTTTCACCGCAACTTAAGTCTGCTGACTTTTCTAAGGGTTTGGGGTTTGGTCTTAGTTTGGTTTTGCTGTGTTGCCTTTTTTTTTTTTTAATAAAACCAGATTATTTGAAAGCAATGCACAGACCACAAACTACAATTTGCTCTTTCAAAGTGTAACAGATCAGTGAGTTATTCACACTATCAGAAATACACAAGCAGACCAGCCTCACACTATATTTTAAAATAAGGCAAAAATGTACCACATCCTAATTTGAATGAAAATCCTTTCCCTAACCTGTTACATTAGTGACTAGCATGGGTCCAACTGTGCTACCTAGATGTATCAGCCAGGCATCTAAAGACAGACTACCTAGCTATTTCAGTGACAGATAGGTATGAGACTTGCTCATGTTCCAAGAAATAGTCAGATTCAATCAAAACAGAAACCATTATCCATGGGTGGCATAGCACAGAGCCAAAGAGCAAGTATCAATGATGCCCTAAAATATCCAGATGGCTCAGAGCACAGATCAAGTTTATGTTTGTCTAAAAAGATCAGAGATAAAGATATGTAAAAAAGAATTTTCAATATCACTTTTGACCATCAGTTTACCCCACTCTGTCCACCAGCTTCTTGCACTTCACGGTATTTGCAGTGGGGGGAAAACAGAATCTAAGCATATAGATGCACAAAGGAAAAGTAAAAAATGCTTCCTGGCCTATCCAGTTGCTACCTTAAGACTAACTATAGTCATTGCCTTACCACAGTCAGTGGGTTCAAACTATTCTATAAAGATGATTCTGTTTGCCTGAAGCTTGCAAAGCATGAACACATGGACACATTTCACCAAAATCCAGGAAGCCAAGCACAAGATTTTGTAAAGCTATCCAGGATACCCAATGTATATAAAAGCTCTTTAGAGCCCATTTTTCAGAATGATACTTGATCTTTTTTTAGAACATAGATGCATAAATGCAAACAAACAGGAAGAGGTGATGGTATCTTTATGTTAAAAAAAAAAAAAGCACTGAGGAATCTCAAAATAGTTTTAGTTTACACAACTAATAAGGTTGTTAAAGCAATCCATGTATACATGTTACAGCACTGGCAAGATGTGCATATTTGTTCTCCTTTCTAATCAGAAACATGTTTGTATCATGAATTTAGAAATAATCAAAGATATAAGATTTGCATGGGTTTTTTTGCTAATTGCTATTTTCTAATTTGCAGTAATTGCTGTTTAAATGCATCAATACACATTAAGTTAAAAGATACATGAAAATGTAGAGAAAATTTTTATCCACCTACACACAGCATAGATAAACAACAAATTCAAAATAAAAATGCATATTTAGAAATGAAACATGTAAAATGTTATACACAAAGCTGTCTTTATGGTCAGTATAGAGATATCATCAGTATAGATGATATCACTAGATATCATCTTGGTTAATAATTAGTCTATAATTATAATAATACTACAATACAAGTAAGAAGTTTGCACATTATACAAAAGTCTGATAGAAGGAAAAGACAGACAAGGGAAAGACCAAAACAAATGTATTGTTATATTCAGTTAGACACTGAAAATATATAATTTAATAACTGCAATTTAGGAAGATGATTCTCTTAAGATGGTAAAACACTGACAAGTAGTGGTCAGTTACAGGCACTGCACTTTCCTTAAAAATAATAACACTTAAACCTCACATAAACTTCACAAGATTTCTTAATTAAAGCAACTACTGGTCACATCCAAAAGTTAAATTTTATTTTGTTTGGTTTGAAATGTGTAACAGGCAAACTAATGAAAAAATTGTATTATTAAATAGCCACAAATGCTTTAAATAGCATTTATCTGTAAATCATCCGGGCTATATTACATGACAGGATTTCAAAACTCAGTCCAAACACTACCCTCCTTTCCATTAATATTACTTGGGAAGCATCTTGAAGAAATTAAACAGAAATAGACTTCAATAGAACATCACACCCACGCAATGATCACCACAAGACTGAGGCCACTGACAGAGCTGAGTCCATCTAACTCACAATTCAAACTACAAAGGACAAGAAACAGAATAACAAAGTAATAAACTCTTAAAATTATGCAGAAACACATTTCATTCAAACAACAATTGTAGCAAAACATTTATTTTATTGTAACTAGGCTATGCAAAAGTACACAAAGCAACTTAAGTATATTCTTTCTAAAATACAGCAACTTAAGCTGTATTTTAGAACAGGGTTCCTCAGGAAAAATAACTCCCAAAAATATGTACAGAATAAAATAAAATTTGCAGCAGAAAAGATTAAGCCATCTTAATTCCCAGCTGGACATCTTAGGGGAATGGAAGGTCTGGGATGTACTTAGTATTTCATATTCATTTTGCATAAAATTCAAAAGATGAGCAACTAAAAAAAAAGGTACCTAGCCTGAAGGTTCATGATCACATAGACCATGATCATTCATATGATCTATGAAAGACCATACGAAAATTCTTTGAACTACATTTGAACTCATTCACTTGAAGTCAAATTTTCCTTCTAAGGAAACCATGGCAGTGTCAATGAATCTTTAGAGATACAAGTCATCATCCCTTTAAAAGGATAAAAAAAGTTTGTTCCAATCTGTAGATAACACTAACAAATCACACCAATTCATTTCACTAAGCATTCCTTTTCCACACTGAAGGCACAACCGAAGAATCTAGAAATGGACGTGGGCATATTAGAGAGCAATGAAAACTGAAATTAAGCACTCCAGTTCTTTTCACCCATTAGGACACCAATTGGGGGAAAAATGAAACAGTAAGTCTTTCTGAAATACTAGCAGAAGAACTACAATCCTTTTGATAACTTTTTGATTACTTTTTATCTACATCAACAAAGCATCTTAACTCTTTGAACAGTGTCTAGCTTTACATGAAATACATAGCATCATTCTACATTAAAGTTCCTTAGTATCACTGTACAGTATAATGCCTTCCAAAAAGCATGTATACTGTTGCTAATACTAAAAGTGAAAAACAAGAAATTGCACATTTATTCTCAACTGTAATATTCTATTGCATAGTTAGAGATAACATCACAAATAATATCTTAAGCAAAGTGAAATAAAACGTTACACCATGTTAAGACAGATTTTTCAAAATAGGAGTAAAATCAGAAGAAGTATTTTTCATACATTTCCTAAAACAAGCAGAAAAAAAAGCTAGCAGCTGTCTCAAATTTTAATTTATTTTATAAACATTTCTATTTGTCTCCTAAATGATATTTTATATTTCATCAGATACTGTTGAATGAAACTGAAAAGCAATGAAAAGCTGTCTGGCCACTACAGTGCATTTGTTTGTTGAAATAAATTTAAAATAAACTATTCACTGCAAGCAGTGATTGATTCACTGCAAGCAATTGATTCACTGCAAGCAAACATTTTAGAAAACAAAATGTTTTAATTGAGAAAATCCAGCTAATGACTTGCTTTTGTTTGCTTGGGGTTTCAGGAAGGGCATAGGGGCAGGTTCTTAGAACATTTGTGGAAGTTACCAAAAAGGTCTAAAGATAGTCAGGACAGTATAATGAAGAACTGAAACTGTACTTGGTATCATCTAGTCATAAAAACAAGTTGAGTTGGACTGATAGAGTTAAAAAATGCGCCACAGATATGAGCACTTTTGCCAGTTTGACAGGTACAGGCTCACAAATGCAACACATTCCTAATTAAATCCTAAATACAGGGGAAGTTTTCATTTGCATACCTCTTGTACTTGAAGAGACATATGTCCCAGTTGGTCCTGGCGCCTTTCTACAAGCTGTCTTTCAGCACGCATCTCTTGTTCTATCTCCTGAAGTCTTCTCTCTACGCGTTCTGACACCTTCAAATGGAAAAAAACCATGCTGTAGGAAATTAGTGTGCTTTTTACTACATCTGAAAGCAACAACGGCAAAAAGGTAAATAGAGTATGGGGCACAAAGAAAAAAGAACAGAATTTGTATTTTATTCAAAAAGATTTAGAATGATAGAGAAAATAACTCGTTACAGCAGTGAGTACTCCAGAAGCAGGGAACCAAATAATTATCTTGCCAGCAATATCCTCCTTTAGGTATATGCATATTTTCCTCTACAGTGGTGGTTCTATTGCAGTGTAAAATATCTCAGTATCAAGTTTAGTGCAGCCTTACATGAAGCTGCAATATAAAAATCTTAACTTCTCTGTCACAAGCCTGATTAACCTCTCAAGAGATATTTCTTTCACATATCCAGTCTGCAAAATATACCAGTGTTTGCCTCTTTTATGCTCTGAAATCTGTGAGTGAAAAGTAGTAAACAAGAGCCAAGTATAAGAGAATGACGGTAACAATACAAAATAATTACATCACTTTAAGCCTTTTTCCCAATATTTTGTGAATCCATGCACAAACCAATACAAATAATAGTAGTTATTTATTAAAGCAATTGGGATTATGAACACAATAGCTCAATCTTAAACTACAATACCAGAATTACTTCACTTTTGCAATTCAAGCTGCTAGCAGACAGCACCCTCTTGAGGCAGCAAATTAAATTTATTTTGTTAAAGATTAGCAAGAAAAATATTTAAGTATCATTTCCTCCCTACCTTAAAACTAACTGTTTTAAACCACCACTAGAAAGCAATGTATCTATTATCAAATGGTATTTAGATAAAAAGAGAAAGACATAAAACACCATTCAACTACTAGTTTCTAATGTACATGGTGGGGAACAAGTTCTCATCCTGCTCTATTAAGGACACTTCTACTAGCTCTAGGCATATGCACACATAGAAAATTTTAACATGAGCAACACACATGTGCAGCAACAGAAACATAACTAAGGTTACACATATTTTGGGCTTCACGAGGTTTAAAGAACGAAACAGCCTTTTTCTTTACAACAGAATACATCCTTTGGAAAACATTTCTAGTTTGCACAGTCAGGTAAATAGTAAGCTTACAGTTTGGAATGTGGTATTTTTCCTAAAACCATCAGGAGATGCATTAGAAATGTACTGTGTCAAACCACGCTCCTTCGTGTACGTTATGAAAGCCCTGCAGTCATAATCCAGAATAAAAACTAAGGTATAAAAAATAAAGACCACATGATGTTTGTTTTGACAAGTACTACTTAGGGTTACTTTTAATAAGTCACAAAATACTCCAGCTGGCAGAAAAAATGATACTATGTATCAGGAACAGAAAACAACACTGTCCATAAACTTGTACCCTTGCTGAAAACCAGGAAATAAGCTGTCATCCTTTTCCCTGTGTACACCTAAAATAAAAAAATGAAATTGTAATGTTTCTACATATTTTTTTAAATTTTGACTACGTGTTTTTGAAGGCAGGAGCTTTCTCAGTTCTCTCATGCATCTTTTTCAAGTGAAGTTAAACAAGCAAACACTAAAGATATCAAGAAAGAAAACGTATGATTCTGACTTGACAAAAAATTCAGAAGTAACATCACCCCCAAAGATGACACTTAAAAGGAGAGTTCAGTGCCTTCCTCACTGTCATGGGTCTAGCTCACAGCATGCACAGATAACATGACACAAGGCAGCACTAGACAAGCTTTGAATTCCTGCAAACTTCAGATTTCATTGCAAATTCTCACTAACTCGGAGCAAGTAAGAAAGCAACTTTGTCAAGTCATTTGTCTTGCCTTTGACTCCCTTCAATTTATTCCAGAATAAAATTGTTGTATTATTTCTAACAAGATACTGAAAAAGATGTATTATATATTATATTTGTCACGTGCAGGGAAGTTTCAGCATTACAGCTATAATGCTCTCTAACAAAAAGAAAAACAAAAACAAACCCCACAACCAAAACAAACCATCAAACATCTTGATGCCACTTACTGGAAAAAAACCCCTTCTATCAAGAAACTATAGTTAGTATACCTAGCATATTGCTAGCTTATATTCTCTGTGCAGAAAGCACAGAAAGAAGAGGCT
Source organism: Manacus vitellinus (assembly GCF_001715985.3). Classification (NCBI taxonomy): domain Eukaryota; kingdom Metazoa; phylum Chordata; class Aves; order Passeriformes; family Pipridae; genus Manacus; species Manacus vitellinus. The sequence continues at coordinate 22,668,522 of NW_021940750.1, forward strand.
GGGAGGGACTTCAAAGGCTAGCAAACTTGCTGCCTGATTAAACACATGACTTTTTATATCTATATCATTTTTCTAGAAGTCTATTTACCTGCTCAAAAACATTCACAGAAAACTTAACAGCTTTGATTACCTTGCCTCTAAAATTACCTGTTTTTCTTAAAGCACAATTTTAGTCTTCCTTGTTGAATTTTACAGCTACTAAGCTTTATCCTGTAAGCCACATCCAAGACTGGATTCTGGATTTAAGTTCTGTTTCCCAACACACCTGAAGTTCATCTGCAAGTATAACAAAAGTCTTACACCCCCACTGCTGGTCATTAACTTGCAGTTTAACTTGCTGGCAAATATCATTGTTAAAAAGGTGTTAAACAAGAACCTACTTTCTTGGCACACTGTGTCAGTAGTTTTTCCCTCTTCTGCAGGGATCAGACCAATTGCTTTGGTCTTCCTGAGAAATATCTTGGGAGACAGTGTCAAAAGCCTTGCTGAAGTCCAGGGTAGACAATATCCACTGCTCTCCCCTCATCCACTGGGGATTGTCCCATTGGGTTGTCCCATTGTAGAAGGCAAACATGTTTGTTAAGCATGATTTCCTTTTGGTGAATCCATGTTGACTACACTGAACCCCTTCTCGTCTTCCACATGCTTAGAGTCGGCCTCCAGGATGAGCTGTTCCATGACCTTTCCAGAGATTGAGGTGAAGCTGTAGTTCCCGGGGTCCTCCTTTTTGCCCTTTGTGAAGACTGAAGTGTCAGTGACTTTCACCCAGTCCTCAGGCACCAACTCCTGATTGCCATGATCTTCCAAAGATGACTGAGAGTGGCCCAGCAATGATGTCAGCCAGTTTCCTCTGCACTCACAGCAGTGTAGAGTGTACATGGGAGCGTGTGGACATGCATCCCATCAGGGCCCATAGATTTGCAGAGGTCAAGTTTGACTGATTCTCACTGACCAAGGGAAAGTCTTCCTTTCTCTGGACGTTCTCCCTCATCTCCTGGGTCAAGGATTCCCAAGGGCTGGCCTTGGCAGTGAGGACTGAACTTCACAATCTCATAGTAGCCAAGGCTGCCCCCAACCTTCACATCTCCAACCAGACCTTCTTTGTTAGTTAGCATAATGTCCAACAGCACACCTTTCCACGCTGGTTCTTCCATCACCTGCATCAGAAAGTTATCATCAATGTTTTCCAAGAACATCCTGGATTGTTTGTGCCTTGCTGTGCTGTTTCTCTAGCATATGTCAGTATGGTTGAAGTCTCCGATAAGAACCAGGGCCTGTGATTCTGAGGCTACTTCCAGCTGATTCTGAGGCCCAATCTACTATCTCCTCCTGATGAGGCAGTCTGTAACAAACACCCACAACAGTATCATTCCTTGCTAGTTTGCCCTTTTGTAATAACCCATACACCCTCAACTCGCTCATCATCCTCCCTGAGGCAGAGCTCCACAAATTCCATCTGTTCTCTTGCATAATGGGCTACTCCACCATCTTGCCTTTCTGGTCCATCTTTCCTAGAAAGCACTTAGCTATTCATGACAACATTCCAATCATGTAGCTCTGTAACTTTGAAGACATTCAAGACTTGCAACTGCACATAAATTCCTACATCTTCCTATTTGTTTCCCACACCATGCATGGGTATATTGGCACTTTAGCAAGGTGTTATCTCCCACAAGAATTATGTTCCCTGCTTTTGTAGCCTCTCTGACCTTCCTCAGTTTGTCACAGAGCCTGTAACATACAACAACGGGGATTAAAAAGAGAAAAATTAGAAACAATAAGTGTTAACTCATTAATTAGTACATGCAGAACAAACTCAAAAACTCGCTTGTCTTCCTTTGTCCCAAATGACCTTGACTTAGGACAAGATTTGTACTATGAAAGTATGTATCTTGACCTCTGAATCTAATAAAAAAATCTTAGTGTAGGCAAGTGATTCGCTGAAGAACAGTACAAAGAACAACATAAAATACTAGCACTAAATTACTGCATTCAGAACATATTAGAATGTGATTTCAAGCATGCATTTTTAGCAATAGAGACCATGTGAATGATGATGATGACACTAGAGCTATGTCTCCACACAAAGTTTTCAGGTAGCAGCCAAATCTATGAAAATGGATTAGGTTATCAAAAATTTCCCCCCACCTCTGCATATAAACACAAAGAACAGTGTGTCCTTTTTAAAACAAGGGTGACATTTAAGTCATGCAGCTAAATATAATCTTGTGGAAGATGCTGGATGTTTACTATTCAACAAGGAGCATCCTACTTCTTGAATTTCTCTCCTGTTTCTCAGCTTTGTACTGTTATTTCTAGCGCACAAGTCCTGCTAATTGAAATCTATTTCAACAGATATTTGCTGCCTTTCTTGTATGACCCAGTTTATCACCAATGCATACTTAAAACAGGAGTATTAAAATCACAAAAACAGCAAATTTTTTTCATTGATGTCACTTTAAATATTGTTAAAATTTCCCCTCATGGTAAATGCTAACCTGTGTTACACCTTTTACAAGTCACCTATGCAGTACCAAAAATCCTTATATCACATCTTCTGAAGGGCAGTTCCTTATCTGACAATAAGCCTTGCTCTCTGAGATATTGTAACCACAGTAACTCCAGGTAAGTCCCATTTCACTTGACATTGCTGTCTTTTTCCAGAGACACAGCCTACAACAACTTTCTAATGGCACCATCTCAAGTAAGCATCTACTTAATTTTATGTATAAAGATCAGCATCTTGTGTTATTTGGGATGTACTTCTATCCAAGAGATTGCAACAAAATATCCAAGAGGGTTATCTTATATAACCATAAATTAAGTAAGTATTTGTCTCATTGCTTATGGACATTCCTCTAGCAAACTTCCAAACGCTTTTCAAGAAAAAAGAAATCTCAGAAAATGTCTTGTTAAGAAAGAGATTTTAATATAGAGAGAGCTATAGGACCTGTAAGTCTTTATACCAAAACTGCACATAGATTCTCAAGTACAAGGCCATGGAGAGTGCTTGACATGAAACTGTGCCTGTGTCACCACCCTAGACGCCGTCTGGTTTTTATATTGGGTGGAAAAGCTCTCTTTAGAGGTAAAGTTAATGTGCATTCACTGTGTTGCGTGGGTCTTAAAGTATTCAAATTCAGCATCAAAAAGGCTCTAAGAATCATAAACTCTAACAAAAATTAATTCTGAACTAGTGACTCAGAAGAACTGTAGTGACTAGACCTTTATCATCACACATCTAACTACACACAGGCAATTTTCAAACAGCACCAAATATACCAACCAGTACAGCTGTAAGAATTTAGATATATGTCTCTACAAAAGCAAAGATTTAAGGACACTAAACTGAATGTTTCTACCATGAGCTTATCCTGTGAAATTATCAAGATTTCAAGTTGACAATTTATTGCCAAGAATCATACAGTAGAATATAAATACAAGAATGGCAATGCTGGAGGTGATAAACACTCCAAAGCGCAGTTATAAAGGCACTAAAGCCAAAAGTTCCTGAACAACTTTGCATAAGGAAATTTTGAGGAAAACAGTGTTTACTCTTACCCAACCCACTTTCACCAAGGACATATCAATTCTGAATTAAGCAATCTCATTAGAAGAATTCTTAAACACAAATACTTACTAAAGGATCTCAAACACCTACAATAACAGCCCGTGGTTTTTACATGCATCTAATCTCATGCTTTGCTATGCACACTATTAGAGTTATTTTTATTCCTAATGTCCATACTAAATTCCCCTCTTTTGCATTTACTTCATCTCATTCATTCTGCCAGCCTCATCGGGTAATAGATCCATAGGCTTTGACAAGGGCAAAGGATTTGCACCTTGTATCGGAGAGCACTGGTAAAGCAGCAGAACAGAAAGAGTGCAGCCCAAACAGACTCCTTCATTTTGCAACACAGATGGTAAGGATTGAAAAGGACGGGGAGGGAGGCAGGGAGGAAGAAGAAACAATAGTATTTATCAACATAACATGGGAAAACTTTTATCTTTCCAAAAGTAGCTTCAACAAGTATAACAGCATTCAAATCGATGTTCAAAGTTAAAAGGCAGCTCTCTCCAAGGCTGTGAATATTGAAACAGAAAAATCCATAAAATATACCCACTTTTACTTGAAACGAGCACCTGAAATATAAAACTTGTCTTGCTGATTTCACTATGGAAAGGTAATATCACAACAACCTATAGTAGCCTTAATAACATCATGTTCAGATATACATACCAATATGTGATACCGATTACCAACACACACATTAAACTAGAAGCCCACATCCTGCTTAGAATACTAAATAGAAATAATCTTTTCATATTAGTCACACTCACCGTTTCTTGTCTTTGGGACTCAGTGAGCTTTTCAGACAATTCTTCTAGAGTCTTTCTTAATTCAGCATCAGTCCTTCATAGAAAAATACAAGTAAAGCAATATTCTACAGTGCAAAAACTAAATAACCATAATAATTTTAAGCAGCAACAACCTCCTGGAATTTTATGCTACTTCAGTTTTTTCTACAGCCTCTAAATTCCTAGCAAAATTAGAGACAAGCCTCAAGTGGAAAATTCATGATAAAAAGCATTTCCATTCCTCAAGTAAAGCAACAGAGCATCTAGCATCAGCAAGGTATCAGGTCAACAAGTAAAAAATTATGGACACATCTACACAGTCCTTCTGAACAGTAGTTTCCTACTAGGAATTAACAGCCTAATTCCTCTTATTCCTATTCAATAAAGCATCATATGTTGAGAAAGTATGTACTTTATGGGCTGCATGAGAGCTTGCCCTCAAGGGACTCCAGTACCAAGAACAAATAAGGAGCAAAGTTGTAATAAAAGAAATTCCCAAGTCCTAGTTGATTTCTCCATATATTAAAAAACGCGAGGAAAGCAACATATACTATACAAACTGGAATTAACGGGTGATATTTACACTTAAAAATACTGCAAAAAATGACATAAATTAAGCAGTTGATAATACTGCTTTCATCTACACGTTGTGCAATTCCTCACTCTCCCCAAAGTTATTTTTTGAAATAAAGGGTTTAAGAATTATTTTCCACACTATCCTTCACACGGAGTTATATTCTGTTTATACCGATTTCTCCTTGAAAGCTCCCGACTGATGTCATCTCCTAGGCGAACTTGTTCACTGTTGAGATCTCGAAGAGACTGATGGAAAGAATGCAGCTGTAAATTAAAATACACAAGTTAATCCAAGGCTTAGAAACCCTTTTTTGCTGTGATATTCCAAAATATCTACGTATATATACATACATAATATATATATACACGCTTTCTAAAATAAAGCAGATAAAAATAAAATACAAAATAATAAAATTCCATTAATTATAGCTGAGCCTGGATGAGGTTTGCACACTTTTATTCAACCCTTCACGACACATTTTCATTGAAGTTTAACTTTCAGTAACTTATTTGCTAAACCAAGTTTCCCAACTATGTTTTTTCTCTGTGGTTCAGAGCTTGGACATTGCACCTACTTTTAAACCTAATGCAAAGTAAGTAGAAAGATCTGAACAGGTGAAGTCAGGAGAGACACCCTTCGTGCTAACAAATGCTAGTATAGGTGAAACAAAGTTCTGCCCAGCTATATATGTTACTATAAATAGATGACATATGAAATTGAAAGTGAACGAGCAGAACACTGTGATGTCTTCAGGAACTACCGAAACACCAAGAATAGGTATTTTACCTTGCCCAAGACTTTACATACCCTTTCTTTCAGAGCTTGAAAAAACCAAAAACAAAAACACATGCCTATTTTCCTCTGTAAAACCTCCCATTTCCCTCATTCAGCAGGCTCCCAATTTATAGTCAAAGTTTTAAGGGAACAAATAAAAAAAGTAACAGGTCATCCATTCTTCATGGGATAAAAAGTGACAATTAATCCATCATAAACCAACCTATTGCTGTCAACAGTTCCATGGCCAGGACCATTGTTATGCAAAACCCTGATTTATAATATCCATTTGTTTTGTGCCTAAGATTTAAACCTGGATCTTCCACAACCCATCTGCCTACCCTGAACATTCAGACATGGGCTCTACCATGTCCCCTGTGTGATTAATCAGAAATTTCAACCTGACGTAGGAGACTTTGAAAAAACACAGCACATTTTCAAAATTACCTTAGCTAGAAGGAATCAGAATGGGAATAATAGGGGACAGATTGCCTATTTGGGGAAACAATTCCCACTAGTGCTCTGTACCTGGTCCCAATTATCTGTCTCACTGACAAATCGCACACTTGCAGATCTAGACCTTCGATGTTTATTGCCCTGTGAGTCTCCGTAATCCCTGAGAGGAGAAGTAGGCAGGAAGTGGCGGTTCCCTTTGTGAGATAAGAGATAAAAAAAAATAAGTAGGAAGACAAAACTTTGTACTGGAAATTTTTCATTTTGCTTCAAGAAAAATGTGTGTTTCCTCTTGCCAAAATCTTTATAGGCCACATTACAGAAAAAAACCATAAAATTAAATAATATGCACAAGCATACGTCTCTTAGCTCTTCTCAGGATTCTTCTTCATTTAAACATTTCTTACCTATGACACACATGTATTCCAGAAAGAGGTTTCCTTTGTTTCTCCAAGGAGTAAGAAGTTGTTTCCTCAAATTTTATTTGCGTTAGCAACAACTTTTCCTTCACGTGAATCTATTAGAGCTTCAAACTGCTGTACTTCACAGCTTTTACATAGGAATGAAAGCTATAGAGTTTTCTACTAAAATACATTAAACACTAGTTCTGGGAGGAATACTCCTCACAGACATACCTTTTCTTAAAATACAATGAATTTTCAGAGGCAAACAAGAAAAAAACCTACTTAGTTGATAAATTGGTTCTGTTTTTTCCTTTTTCACTGAGCCTTAAATAATTTCATCTATACATCCATAAACTCATGTATTTAGAATTTAAATTCCCATTTTTGCTGTGAAGCAAGCTTCAGAAGCTGCCATATCTTTTGGCTTTAGCTTTAACTTGTATGTACCTAAAACTCATGCACTGGACATAGAATCTTCTCAGCTGAAAGAATCAACGTTTCATTTAGATATCTCGGGATATCAGCAGAAAATACCATGTAACAGAAAGCTAGAAGAATTTACCAAATAAACAACTGTGTAAATTAATGCAGGTCTCCCGAATTTCTAAACTGAATTTCTTTAAAGTAATCAATGATGACTTTTCATGGCCCTATCTCTTACACATTTCTTTTCTTAATTTCTTCTTTCTATATCACAGCTATATGACATAATTTAAGTATATTCCAGCAGTTTAAGTATTTTACCTGATGGTCCTTCTCCATCCAGATCACTAGGATATAAGCTTGAGAGAGATGCACTTCTCATTCCAGAGTTTCGTGTTAGTCGCTGGCTCCTTAATTGACCTATAGATTGTTCCAGTGTTTCTTTTAACTGCAGAAAAGTTATAATTTATTGAAATATGAACACAGACTCATTTCTTACAAAAACTGGAAAATAGTATTTATTTTAAAAGTCATTAAGAGAATCGAAATTATTTTTAAGCCAAGTACAGCTATGAATTAATAATAACTTTTCTTCAACATCTCATATGTCATATTCCTGTATCATAATTATAGCAAAACATGTTTCCAACATTGGTAGCTTCAAATATCAAGTTTCTTAAACACGATGGTGCACATGGTGCACCATAATGAAAACCCAAAAGAAAAGTTTGTCTCCTGCAACCAAAATAAGACCTATTTGCCAGCAATGCTCAATAAGAGCCCTGTAAAATCCAGAAAACAACTTCAAATTATTTTTTACTGGAATTGTTCTACCAGCCCTACATCTGGAATCAATTTTACATATGGCTACCAAATTTCCTTAACAGCTTTACAGTAATCCCTACTTTTAGTAGTTTTACTTCCAGGAAAAGGCAGCCATTGCCAACTTAAGAATACAGAAGTAACTATAGTTGTAAATAAGTTCTTCATTTTTCAAACTTGCATCTCATTTTCTACAATTGTATTTGCTGGCTTTGGTTCTTAGCCACTTGCTTTGTCACACCTTTATTTGACAATCCATAAAACATCAGTTTCTGAAGGTTCTCTTTCTAAGAGAAGCTTATACACAATGGTTAAATTGATGCTTTACTCTTGTAGAATTATACACACCATGTTGGATCTCTTTCTCTGAGGAAAGCAAGCCTTCTTCACTCTTTCTCTCTACCTTCATATGTAAAATATTCCTACATTTCATATGTGTCTGTTTCAAGGAAGCACCAGCTACAGTTTTCTTGTAATCAAGTTTTAAACCTCTCTTGCTCCACCAATACTCTATTTTACTATCCATCTTGTGCTTGGCATAGTACCATAACATAACAATCTGTTGGGTGCTCATAAACCAGAAAAATACTGAAGCTACAAAACCTGTCAGCAAGTTCCATTAGATAACACATTACTATATTTTGATTTAGATTGCTCAAATAAATATGAAAAGGTTCTGTTTACAGCTACTTAACTCCTTATATATTCTGTCCATTACTACTAAGTTTTCAGCTATGAATTTTATTAATGGAAAAGACTGAAGAAGTTAAGATAAATTGAAAGTTGCTCACCGTTGTTATTGCTTCGGTTTGTTCCTTGTTATATTCTCTGTACTGTCCTAGCAAATGGTCAACATGTCTCAGATTTCTGTTGGTATCCTTAAATAAAAAAAGTTTTAGAAAAAAGTCAAAACAGAAACCTCCTCTAATCAAACTTTATTGTTGCCTTTATTATTCTTGGTTTCTCAGATTAAATTGATAAGACAAGTGCTTTTTAAATGGTCTATGCATTCAAAATCCTATTCAAGTAACCACAATCTGAAGTGGTACAGCATGGCTAAAGGGAAGAAGAAAAAAAAAACACACACACTATAATTTCAGTACAACAGTAAGGCCTCAGCTTCAAATAAAAACTTTTTCAAGTTTCAGCAACTCTGTAGAAAAACCTTTTTAACCCAAAGATCTTAATTTTACCTGCCTATAGAACAAAATTAGTTAACTAAGCAATAACAAGTTTTTTAAGATGAACACACTAGGTAAGGTGCCTGCATGAGCACTTTCTGATCAGATGAACAGCTGGATCAGATTGCAGATCTGCTGAAAAGCAGCCAACAAAAAGCAATTAGCTTAAAATCAGAATTTCAGAAGAGCACCTAGAAAGAGGTTAGACAGAATCAGAATACCAAAGAATACCAAATATTTAAAAATATTCAGATTACATTCTTATTAACTCATTTCTTTTTCTAGATTGATGTTTATTTTCCACCTAAGAAGTTTTGAGGTTTATTGATTTTTCTCTTCCTGCATATTAAAGGGAAAAAAATATTCCTGGCCAAGCAATAAGGGATAAAATATATGCCCACCCACTTTGGGTATTCAGAACTGTCAGCTAGAGAAGAATGGGAATGACTTCTCAAGCAATAATGCTGTCAGGATAGCTAAGTGTCTCCTCCCACTTGCAAAACAGATTCAGATATTCCCTCCACTGCGTCCACTGAAGCAGCAGGAATTAGATGAACACTCTTTCTTGCTCAGGTATGTATCTCTTACAAGTTTAGAAATAATGCTTCTTACTGTACTGTTCCACATCTAGAAGATATTTGAAATGTAAGCTCTATGATGAAGGAATTGACTGCCTACATATTTACTTTATCAGAAATTTGGAAATTTTACACAGTACAAGGCAACCAAGACAGGGCTGGAAATTTCTGCTAAAAATTTATTGCCTTTTGTGAGAATCTGAAAAATCTTATTTGGCCTTATTCACTTTGCTAACGTTACAAAGGTATTACCCAAAATGTAATTGTTTCTAACAACATTCTATTACTGTCTGAAATAACAGCTGTATAAAAGTGTAACAAGCTACACGCTTTCAGCTCAAAAGCAGTACAATCAATGTTCCAAAGCCTTTTTGGTTTGCACGGAAAGCAATGTTTCTCATCTATAGAGTATACTCCACAACTTTAGAAAAGAAAATTTGGTCCTACGTTACAGAAATGCAGACTCTATAAATACTTTAAAACTGTGTTTTGTAAACAACCTGTAAAGTGCTTGCTAAAGTATGGATCTTCTCTGTAACTGCTTCAGCACCATAGTTCTGAGCTCTGTTGTAGGATGCTCTCAAAGGCAGCCGTCTTCCTGTTCGACCCGTAAGAAAGTTGTCTGAATCACTGGATGAATTTGCCATTAGTATCTTGCAATCTAGGTAGGAAGAGCAGAAAAAGTAATGTATGCTAAATCCTCATTGTAACCGAACAGTCTTGCACAATAATTCCAAAGCAACTTCATAGACTCAGACTACATTTCCATTAGCCTTTCTAATTTGGGTCAGCAGGATGTATTTTTGAAGCAGATCTTCCAACTGCTCCTTAGTTATTATCTTCATTCACATCACAAAGCAAAAGGCAGAGCCTCTTAGGAGCAAACTAAATCAAAAGATGCACTCTCAATACTTCCAAGTGTTCAGTACCCATGGCAAGATCATGGCCCCAAGCAAATTCTCCCCCCAGAACATACAGTGGAGATATCAATGCTTTATCAATTGTTTGAGTCTGCAGAGCCATTCCCCTTTACCTCATACTATTGCTAAGCTCTATTCAGGTTGTCCAGGGCCAGCTAAGACAAATAACCCCAAGTAACTGTCTTAAGCAAGTCTAGGAATCACTATCTTAATGACTCAAGGAGAACCAGAAATATTACAGGAGAAGGGAGTGTTTTAAATAGAAGGGAAAGGAAAGAAAACTGTGGCCAGGAAGATATAGATTAATCAATTTAAATATGTGGAAAAAATTAAAATGGACTATTTTAAGTTTCCAACAGAAGATCTGTTCTCAAAATCTTACAATAACAGTGTATGTGTTGATATCAAATAAATCAATCTGGTAATGAGTAAATTTGTTAAACAGGGAAGAAGCAGTAGAGGTCATTTTTTTTTCTTTAAGTCTTGAACACACATGACAATCACAAAAGTAAGCTGAAATAAAACGAACTAAGCAAGCTTTCCTAAAACTGGATAAGTATCAGAACTCATAGAGCAGTTAACAGAAACTGTCAAATCGCAGAGGTATCAAGCAAGAACCTAGAGTGAATCCACTGTACCTTTTCATTAAGTGACCTGATAATGTAATATAATAAGTTGATTAAGTCTGCAGCTGACACAAATACAGCTGCACTGGAAAAATACAGCTAAAAAAACTGAAGTTGGTAGAAGAAAGAGGTACGGAGGGGAAAGCTTCTAGTTGAATACGCATCAACAGCGTCATCTTCTAGAAAAAAAAAGCTAACACCACACAAGTTGCAAAAATAAGGGTAATGTTGTGAATTGTAAAATATTCTTTCTATTCTCCAATGTTAATTTGACATAACCCAGATTACTATATTGATGCTGAGGCACTTCACTTGACTTCAAAAATTACTTGACGCAGTAGAAATACAGCTTGTAAGGACAGAATGGAGATTGATAAGTCTCAAGTATGGCAAGATAGAGGAGGGAAATGCAAACAGTTATGCCTAGTATAGTAAAGTCACATAGTAACTGATTAAAATAACAACCCTCAAAAAGTAGGTTAGATAGAAATATTTTCTTAGACTACTACACACTGCAGCAGTTTGCCTAAAGGTCATGGAATCACATTCACAAAATCTGTGTTAATATCCTGTGTTGGGAGACAGTCTGAGGCTACTTAAGGGAAGAGGAAACAGACTGCCATACTCTTGAAACCCCTTTAGTCCTGTAGTCAACACCACCACCAAAAAGAAAATAAAGGTGTCATTCTTCTAGCCATTAGAGTTGAAATTTCCAAAAGAAACCATGGATGCATCCAAAGTTTATATTGTATTTTATATGGAGGCAACTTTCTCCAGATCCTTATATTTAGTTTTTAAAAGGTTGTATATTTCTGTCCCCCTGGACTTGGATAGAAACCTTTCAAACATGAAGGAAGAGTAAATCAACATGCTCAGTCTATGCTCAAGTACACCAGTATTCCTTACATTTTCTGAAGTGGTGAATTTATCTCATCTTCCATCTTCTTATGTCACTAAAGCACATTTTTCTGACAGTATCAGAATTCACTATTCCAGTGCCTCTCACTCTAGTCAGCTGCAATGAAGTCTTAATGATGCTGAGTAAGCATAAATACTAAACACTGGGAAACAGGAAATATGGGATATTTTCAAATAAAACACTGGTAGAAATAACAACATGGAATAATACTGATTTTTTACCGTAATTTGGTTTAAAAAAAAATTACAAAAACCAACAAACAAGTTGACTCAACCATAAGAGCCCCAACTACTCAAAAGTAAAGACACTAGAGAAAAAAAAAAGGGAAATGAAGATTTACAACAGGAAAGATTAACTGGTTCATTTTCAGCTGACCAAAAATAGGTTCATTAAGATACTTACTAGGTAAAGCACTGAAGAAAGGCCAGTAAGCAAGGTAAACATAAAAGAAAGCACTGAACAAGGAGGACATTTTGTCTCAAGAAAACTTACTATTTGTGATCAAGTAGCATTCCTTTTTATTCTCATGAGCAACCTAAAAGGAACCACAAGTACTTTTAAGTCGATGAAGTTCTGTTTCATATAAAGCAACATCCTCATTTTAAAAGGAAATACAGAAGTTTCATTTTAGATTTAAAAAAAAAATCATAAAGGAATAGAAATTTGTACAAATGTTCCATATGTACATTGCCTATTAATTTAAACAAAAAAAAAAGCTTATCACTTTTTTCTACCCAAACAGATCATAACTTTTCTTGAACTGATGAAAAGCATCAATACTTGATACTTTCCTTTCCTGTAGAAAATAGGGCATTTCGTTTTCACTGAGGACTCTCAGGGTAAAACAAACACGAAGCAGACCTGACGGTCTCAACAGTAAGTTCTCCAGCTCAGGTAAACCACAGATAAAGTCACCTGATTACTCCTCAAGTGTTTTTATTTGTCCAGCTCTACACAGACCGATATATCACTAGGTAACTGACTTACTGTTAAAGGCAGGTTTGAAGCCTTATAGCTAAGACTTATAGCTAACACCTGAAAGGCCCTTTCCTTCAATTTGAGCCAAGAGGAGTTTTCAAAAAGCCAGGAAGACGATCCCACATGGTGACAGTTCGCCATCAGGCATCTGTACCACATTTTATTATCAGTTTGTGACACCGCGCTCCACTCCTTGGGGCCGCGGGGCACTCCAGCAGGGCTCCGGGCACGCCGGCAGCCGGGACCCCGCCAGGCCCGCGGGCTGTCCCGGGCTGTCCCGAGGAGCCCCGCGGCCCCCGCTCCCCGCGCCTCTTCGCCGCCGCTCCCGCCCGGCGCCGCTCCAACCGCGCGCCGCCCTCCCGCGGCGCTCCGCACCGCACAGCCCCGTCCCGCACAGCCCCGTCCGCACAGCCCCGTCCCGCCACAGCCAGCGTCCCGCACAGCCCCGTCCCGCACCAGCCCCTCCCGCACATCCGCCCTGGCCCGGCAGTGCCCGACTCTGTCGTCGTTCCGCGCCCCCGAGTCTCTCACCGCACGGCGCACCGAGGCGAGCGGCCGCCCGCTTCCCGGGCACCTCCCGGCCCGTCTCACCTTCGCCGCTATGGCAAACTGAACTAGCCGCCCTTGCTGCCCGCTGCGGCAGCCGCCCGTCCGGGCGCCGGTTCCTCGCAAGGCTGCCGTGGCGACAAGGAGTCCAGAAGGCGCATCCGCGCCGTGACAGGCGGGGTTGCAGGACTCCAGCGCCCGAAGAGGCTTTGCGCGCGCGGCGGCCGCATGCGCGGAGGGAAGGGCGGACCTCGCCCTGCGGGGAGACCGGAGGGCCTGCAAGGGGGATGAGTGGCGGGGGGGGAGGAACTGTCGTGGCGTTTATTAAAGTTGTTAAACTCGAAACCTTTACCAAATACGCGCTGGTGTTTACAAACACGTCAGATAAACGATCGCGGAGAGCAGAAACAAAAGTTGTTGCCCTGGCAAAGCAGGCGAGGCTGTTCCAGTTCCGAGGAGACGGCACCTGGCCGATCAGCTGGGAAAAGGCGTGTGAGCTACTGAGAGCACATGGTTCTTACTCGGGAGGCATCTCCGTTCCTGCCTCTTGACTTTTTCTTGTTTCTTTAGGCCACGCATCTCCCTGTTCCCAGATGTTGTATCCATTACCCTTCTGTGCAGTAAAAACGGCCAAATATTGGAGAGCTGGCCTTGAAGAGAGAAAAGGGATAAAGAGTTCTGAGTAATCACTGGTAATGTCACCCAGGCCTCTGAAACCTGGGCAGAACTTGCAGTAGTCGCAGAATCACTGGGATGTTTGAATGCAATTCACCTGTAGATGAGCACTCAAGCCCAGAGTAAACGCAATGCGTTGGGTTTTTTAATACGTGTGTGTGTGTATTGCCTCTGGGATCCATCCCAGGCAGTGACCACTGGCCTTTGAGTACAGTAATAAGGCATGGATGACAATCCATACTATCCACCTTCAGTCCTGTCTTGCAGGACTGTTTCATTTGCTCACAATAAATCAGGCATGCTTGAATGGCATATGATTACAACACACTTCAGGAGTAAGCCAGGCCCTCCACACTGGCAGCATCCACCAGCAGCCCAGGCAATCACTGCTGGCCTTTGTGTCGTTCTGGTCATGCTTAAGAGGCATTATCCTCATCTTAGCTGAAGAGAAGTGAGACACAGAACAGGAATTTATTGATAAACTTTACTTCAATGTGAACTGAAGCATTAGTGAATAATTAGCAAAGAATTAAGTCTTCTCTGGCTTCCAGTGCCTGGCCATTGTCCCGGCCTTTCCTCTGCAAACTGCAGCATGATCAGTTTGTGTTGACAGGTCTAACTGCAGGGTGAGGGTCAGGGCTTCTATTCAGTCTTATGCTTAAGTCTCCTGCTTATGGTGGTCTCTTGGAGACAGGCCTTGAATTTTCCTGAGCTCTCTGGGGGATTTTCTCTCAGTTTTGCACCTGGCAGTGGGCTTGGTGCTCCACAGACTCAACAGAATTCATCCATGAGCAAATTTCTTTTCCTGCCCTAGTAGCCTCTCTAAGGTCATCACAGAGCAGATGAGGGGGTAAGGAATAGGTCCTGGATGTGACTGGTACATATACGAGAAGTGTATTTGCATCTATGCTGAGTGTGAGCACATCTGGCTTGCTACAAACACAGTGTTCCAGTGGAAACTGATGCCAACACCTGAGGCAGACATACTGAGCACATCCACTGGTTCTAAAGACCATGCTAACCATGCATATACCAACTGAGAAAGTAGATAGGCAGCAAACAGCACATGCTATCTATGTCTATATTGGTTTAATGTTGTAACAGAAGGAAGCAGATGCTTCCAGTGCTTCAGAGAGCTGTATGCACACAGCTATATTATCAGCTGTAGCATTACACAAATATTGTAACTCTTTCACATAAGCATATGAAAAAAAACTTATGCCGATGATTAATATGCAGCTTTCTCATCCTCATCAAGCTGAGACGTGCTTGGTACAAAAAGTGAGATACTAAAGACTGTTACAGAAAGCATGTAAGCAGGCATGTATGCCAAGATTCCTGTATTGTGTATGTCTTTGCTGAAAA
Source organism: Manacus vitellinus (assembly GCF_001715985.3). Classification (NCBI taxonomy): domain Eukaryota; kingdom Metazoa; phylum Chordata; class Aves; order Passeriformes; family Pipridae; genus Manacus; species Manacus vitellinus. The sequence continues at coordinate 22,684,125 of NW_021940750.1, forward strand.
AGATCCAAACCATCAAAATCCCACCACTCCCAACAGAGAAGGTTTCTAATTTACCAGTGCAATGAACTGTCAGCTCAGTAAAGTCTATTCCCTGTGCATTTTGATTTCCAGACTAGATGGGTGCATTAGGTTTTTTTTGCTACAACTCGCTTTAGAGGAGGGAGAACCCTAAGATTTGTGTGCACATATTTGTCACGATGTTCAAATAGGAACATAAAAAAACACCCTGATGGTCCATTTGGCCCAGCATACTGTGTTCATCAGTGAGAAGAGAAGATGATATTTAGAGAGAGCACATGAACCTTGCTACCTTCTATGGTCTAACCCTCTCTGTAGTTTCCTCTGCTACTCACTTTTGTCATGTCAGAGGACATCTGTAAGAGGACTGTTTCCTTTGATATATGTTTACAGGCATTTAGCCCCTAAATTTGTATAGTCCTGTGTGCCTCCCCAACCTCCTGGCAATGATTTTTGGAAGTTTCCTTCTGGATGTGTGAAAAACTGCTTTCTTTCTTCTCTATGTTTTTGCATAATAAGGCTGTGCTAAAGGCTGGTTTGAAAATTCAAGTAAACTATATCTAAAGTTCTGTTGGCAGCTTCAGAAGACTTCAAAAACATATGAGGAATACCTGTCTTTCAAAAAAGCAGTTTTGATTCTTCCTCCAAAGAGAATACATTCATTAATTTTATTCTTTATAGTAGTTTCTATTAATGTACCTGCTACAGTTATCAGAGCCAAAACTGCAGTCTTTTATTTTGGATTCTGTAATCTGTAGTATCTGAAATTCCTTATTTTTTTTCCCTAGAATCTCTGTTAAATATTAGCATAATATTAATTCATCTGGTACAAAAGGGTGTTAATTGAGAAGTACACAACAGTCACCAGTTCTGCTATAGCAATCAATAAGTAAGTAAGATTTTGACTGGTTATTTTTCTAAAGTTGAATTTATCTGTCCATGAAGAATATAAACCTGAGAACCTCTTCAAGCTCTTCTACAACAGAGCATAGAAACAGAACATCATTCAGTCTGGGGTTATGGCTTTATCTTCTCTACATGCTCCTTGTATATTCTGATTTATCTACTAGTCTTATAGACTCTGGCAGCATTCCTTGTTTTGTTGCATTTGAAATGGGATTGTTAGTTTCTGTTTTTTGCAAGTTGTTCCTCTGCTGCTTCTGAGCTTGTTTTACAGTATTTTACATTTAGCCTGCTAGCTTTTGAAAGAAAACTTCGTGTTCTTGTCTAAAACATGACATTAACTTTTTGAAGTATGATTCTTTGATTTTACTAACTGACCTTATCCCAGTGTTAACAACATTGGCTTTCTTATGCCCTTCCTGGAGCGTTATTTATTAGATATGCACTTGCAGTTTGGTGACCTTAAAGATTCACCATGGGACATATAAAGTAGATCCCTTGTCTGCCCCCTTTAGCATTTTAACAAGTATCTTCATATTTCTCTAATTCTCTTTTTTGAGGATGAACAGTACCACAATTATTTTTTGTTTGTTTACTTTTGTCATAAGGATGTTAAATATAAGTGCATAAAATTGCTACAGAACATCTCTTCAGTTTGGAATGAGTATGTCTGAGAAATTATTTAACTGTGCATAGCAAACTACTATACTAGACAGATTTATAAAGAAGTTTTTTAATTTTACTAGAACAGAAAACTCTCTTTTTATTATATGAATTCAAAAACATGTAAATGCCAGCATTCTGTTATCTGAAGTGCTGTGTTGAGACAGTAACTTGGCAGTACTTGCATTTAGAGAGACCAGTATGGGTTTACTACTCAAGGTTAGTACTGCTTGATTAAGGCTGTTGTGCCCCTTGACTAATACAAGTCTAGATCTTGACTAAGACCTTTTCTTAAAAAAAAACAAAAAAAGGAAAGATCATTATGAGCCATTACGTTACTGCATATATTTAAATAAATGTGTAGTGAGTCTGAGAATACAAGCCTTAAAGGTGGAAAATCTAAAAGTACTATAACTTTTTCTAAAACAATTTCATTGTTCTAGGCTTAAATTTAAATGTTTTAATTCTTTTATTTGTTACTAGTGGCATCTTTTCATGCTATGCTACGTTTTATCCATGACAAGTCATTATTCATGTAGCTTTCAGGAGATTGTTTAGCTATTTCTTTCACCAGACTTACAGATTCATCATTTAGTGGACTCAGAAAATGAGTTCTTTTATGAACAGGTATCATAGACACACAAAAGGAGAAGCACTCTGTAGTAGATAAATTGTCACCTAAGTCAGTGAGCTTAAAATCCAGTTTTGATTTATGATCATTGTAATAAACAGTCAAACTCTTCTATTAAACATACTGTTCTCCATATCAAAGCAGGTATATGCCATGACCCAAGTCAAAAAAAGTGCAAGATTAGTCTGAAGTCTGAATTATAAAGGCAAATAAATTTTTGATGAAAGTAATTTCTGAGCATGGATGCCTATGCAAGAGATGCAGGCAGAGCAGAATGAAGTCAAAGATGACTAGAAACCTGATTTTAGATGAAGAAGCACAGGCAATGTAAGCCTGAAGGAAAGAAAAATAGAGATATAAGTTCATAGGCTCTGGTGCGTTTGCACCCACAGATGCTGAGGTAGCTACTAATATGGTGAGGGCCACTAAGATAATTGAGAGCTTTATCTCCCATGAGAAAAAGCTGAGACTGCTGGGGCCATCTAGCCTGGAGAAGAGAAGGCTTGAAGGATCTCATCAATGTCTATAAATACCTGAAAGGAGGGTTTAAATAAAATGATGTCCAATGACAAAGCAAGTGGCAGTGAGCACAAATTGAACAGTAATTTCCATCTGAACGTCAGGAAACACTTTTCAATTGTGAGGGTGACCAAACAATGGCACAGGTTGCACAAAGAGGTTGTGAAATCTACATCCTTGGAAATAGTGAAAAGTTGTCTGGACACAGTTCTGGGCCACCAGCTCTAGATGACTCTGCTAGAGCAGGGGCTTGCAGCTGACCTTCAGGGGCCCTTCCAAACTCAGTGATTCTGTGGCTCTGTGACTTTGTGATTCTGTAGACAAATATACCTTCCTGAAAACAGTTGTCATAGTTCTTACCTTAACTAATTGCTTAAGAGAGTTTCATCTTGCTCTTCTCTCTGGGCACTCTTACAATTGACAACCTCAGGCTTTGTAAGGCTTTACACAGCAGTACATCCTATTTAGCCTTCAGCCAACTGAGTATTCCAATTTTTGCAGTTTTTCATTACTTTTTCATGAAATAAAGCAAAAGGAAAAGCACAAGAATTCCTCAATATCCCACAACCATAAAACTCCATAACTACCTGTTTTTCACATTGAAGACAATTTTTTTATATTCTTGAAGACATGAATCTTCAAGAACCTAGAATAAAATTCTTTCCTATAGCTATTCAAACACTTGATCTGATGAATGATGCTGTGTCAAAGCAGTGTGTCTAATGTATTTTTTTCTGACAGGCCAGAAATTATTTGAGATACTGAAATAGAAAGAGGTAGGCGCAGGCATATCTTGCAAGTGTCTAGAATGGCAAAACATGTTGATTAACCAGAAAAAAAAACAAACCACCAAGTCTTTTATTCTACTCTTTACTGATTAATTTTTCCACTTTGAACATTTTTTCATGCAGATATTACAAGATGTAGCTGTTGATATCTGGTAATCTATGTGGAACACCAATTAGAGCTAATTGCTTCTTTGTTAGAACCTGTTGTGTTTTATCTGATTTGTGTATAAACCATATAAACGGTGCAAAGATAACCAAGATACCTTATCAAATCTGGCAGATGATAATAAAGTTACTTTTTCAGAAAGCACCAGAAAAACAATGGAATTCTGAACCTTGCAGTGTTTAAGATGATAGGTATTAAATGAGCAACCATGGCTGTCACTAGAGGGAGTGTCTGTAACAGTGGAAAAAGATGCTTGTCGATTTTCGCCGTGTTTAAATTACTAGTAACCTGCAGGGGTCTTTGAAAAAGCACTAGGAAAAATAAATCTGCAATGTACTGCATATGTAAGAGTCATTTTTGTTTCCTATTTGTTTATTAGAATCAGAGCATAAGGCATTTTAATGGATTAAAACTGCTCAATTTTTCTAGCCTCAGGGCATACAGGATTTTGAATGTCTGTTCTTAGGTTTATGTTTATAATTGTGGATGTACACATGTCGGTGATACTTTTAATACATTAAGCAGTTTTAGTATGTGAAAAAGCAACATTCATTAATTATCTCCAGGAGGTGAAAAGTTGCCAGTTGCTCTAAGCTGCTAGATGCCATCACTTTTCAATACTGATGTGGTCAGAACTATTGATTGTTGTTCTTTTTTACATCTTAAACCACTTGTGGTTTTAACTAAGATAAACAACTGTGTACCGTCATTCTTTCAACACAAGTCATGTTTCTAAACCTTGCATTTTCCTTACTATCCTGTGAATAATTGTGTTTGTCTACTTCTTTCTTGACAGATAAAATATTCCAGACAACTCTATAAATGCAAAGTAAAGTGGAATAATTGCACAGTATTCCCATTTTTCTGCCATACAAGGTGTGTCTTATTGCATGTAGCTACCTGTCTTTTTCTCGTCTGAATTTAAATTCTGATCTAGAGTTCACAGACCTCCCTAGCCTGGGGCTATCTGTAGATTTATAAATATACTCTTAGCTCCCCCATCTGCAGGCCCGTTCTTGAAAAAGGTGAACGGAAGGGCCAGAAGCTGTCTAGGAGAAGCCAGAGCATGGCACTGCAAAGCTAGTGGTCCCTCAGGGCCAGGCACCAGGAACCACAGGGAATCCCCCTGGAATGGCAGGCAGGGCCTGGCAGCCCATTCCATTCCATCCCACCAGCCCAGCCATGGGCCAGGTTGCTGATGGCTTCTGGTGTAGTCACAACCCCAGGCACTGGTAACCTCCTTGGGCATGGGGACAGGCCAAGGCTGGGCCACAGTGTCAGCCTGGGTGTCAGGACTGGCGTAGCGGGGCCCATGGCCAGGCAGGACAGATGGAAACCAGCCCCAGTGTGGTGGCACGGGGACAGGCACTGATGGCCCTGGAGGCTGATGTGGTCCTGGGCTTTGGGCAAGGTGAGGGAAGGTCCTAGAGGAGGCCAGGCAGGGGCAATCAGATCCATCAGTGTCCTTATCCCTGACAGGCTGCTCTAGGAGGGGACTGCAGGCTGGGAACCAAGCATGGCCACAGCACAGAGAGTGACCTTGGCAACAGGACACAGTCCTGCAGCATCTTAGCAGAACTGGGCCAGTGATATTGACAGTCACAGCAAGGCAAGGAGTGAAAACAGGTCCAGGGTCCAGACAGGAAGAGCAAGAGACACCTGAAGACAAGACTCCAATGCAGGTCTAAGGTCTATCAATAAGACAGGACTGGAGAGAAGACCAGAGACAATGCTGCCTTCCACACAGATCCACAGTATTCACAGGAAGACCAGGCAGCAAGACAGGGCTGCAGGAAAGAGGCTGGGAATGGGTTCAGCTTTTAAATAGCTCAGGTCAGGTTTGGGTGCCCAGGCCTGAGCTGACCCAAAGCCCCAGAGCTGTCACAGAGGGTGCATACTGCTGGGGTGGGCAGGTTGGCCAGGGCAGAGCCCTGATAGAGGGAAACAACTGAAGTGTGATTGCAGACTTCTAGCCAGAAAATTGCTTAAACATGCTAGAATCTACAATGTAAACATCATCTTGCTTATAACTTTTCAGAGCAAAGCCAGTGCCCATGGAAACACCACGTGGTTAGCAACAGTCCTTTTTTGTCCTCAAACTCCATTCATGTTCTTGGCTCAGAATGTGCAAGCCAAGTCATGGAGCCCAGGAGGAGGTGCATCCACACCTGGAGCTCTTCCCAGGCTGAAGTTCTGACCTGTTTCCTTCAAGGCTATTGGGCCTTGAATGAGAAGAGTCCCTTGCTTCTCTCATTTTATAATCCAGCAGCTTGGTCTGTCTTACACTGTACCAGAGTCTCCCTTAGCACTGACCAAAGTAGGGAACAGTTACAGAGCTCCATATCTGACTTGGCAAGACAGTCACATCTTTTCTCTCATCTATGCCTCAGTGGAGTGTGTAGCTCTCTTGTTCATTTGCCTTGAAATTCAGTGGTCTGCCTATGGCTTCACTGTTATTTAGTCAAGTTGATAGGGACACCAAAAAATGGTGGTGGGTGGTGGCTCTTAAGGCTGCAGGTAAGTTACAGATATGAGCAGTGTGCCAGAACAACATGACTGAGCAGGGCATGAGACAGCCAGCATTCCCAAAGGAATTCCATGCAGTACAGATTGAAGTTGTCTGCACTCTGTTGTGGGTGCTTCAGCTTGTCCCCTCATTGGATACCCGATCCGAAACAGGATAAATGTATCTGATGGATTCCTCACTTACGCAAGATCTAAGTGCTAACATATGCCCATATGATCAGGATTTATATTGTATTTCTTTGTGGGCATAATATCAGTTTCTCACCCTAAAAAGGTGTGTTGAGGGGATTAATTACATCTAGGAAACACATACTGATGAACTGAAATTAAAGACTTATATCAAAATAATATCTGATCTGTTGTACTCAAAACATTTGAGTAACTCTAATCTAGCTGGAGGAGAACTATTTATCCAAGAAGATTGTGGTCTAATTTTTTACTATGCATAGGTTACATTTTCAAGTTTCCTTCTCCCAAGGCTGCAAACATTTATGCTGACATTTTTCTTGTTGTGCACCTACTTCAGGTGACAATAATTCCACCTTCTCTCAGGGTTAGATTTGTTTTTCTTTTTTTTCTTTGGGGAATGGATTTTATCTTTTCTGATCATGTGGAAAATGCTAGTCTCTCCTTTTCATTTTGATCTGTCGTGTGAATTTCAAAATCACTCTTCCGAATTTTCAGTGCTTTTTTTACTGCTTTACATTTACTGCGTGTCTAACTTGCAGACA
>NW_021940750.1:22691629-22796494 GCF_001715985.3 Manacus vitellinus
GAAAGGGAGCCTGCCCCATGGCGAGAGCGCGAAGAGTTCCCTGAAACCTCTCCTGACCCGCTTAGGGAGGAGGCGGCGTTGTCCTGCGAAGGTGCCGCCTTTCACCAGCAGCTTTTCGCGGCGGGGCAGCGTTGTCTGCCCCTGCAGCTCTGGGGTCTCCTCGTCCCCTCGGAGAAGCGAGGGGCAGAGCGGGAGCGGGCGGCGGAAGATGCTGTGCCTCCCGATAGCCTTCCAGTTGCTGCTGGTGCTGTGCAGCCAGGGCACAGAGAGGTGCCCTTCAGCCTTCTGCGAGTGTTCTGACTGGGAGGACTACAAAATCACTTGCAGGGACATCCACTTTATTCCCAGCCTTCCGGAGGACACCCAGACCCTGTGAGTACCTTGGGATGGTTTAGGGGAGGCACTACCCAGTTTTGAGTATTCTTACTTTGCCGGCAGGAGAAGCTCTGAGCTAATGCCCTGCGAGATGAGGAACTTGTGAGCGGGAAAGTGCCGCAATTTACTTGAGCACTACAGCATAGCGGGAGCGGCAGTATGCGGACTCTGTGTGTGACAGGAGGAGGTAGGAAACTCAACCTTATAGAGCTGTGAAGAGATGACTGTCCACTGGGTGTTAAGAGTTCTGTGTAAAATGTGGGAAAATTAGTAACTGGGCTTTTTATAGACAAACTGAGTGGAAGGCTGGATTCTGTGTGGGAAGTACCTAGAGGGTGAGGTGAAGGAAGGGTAGATCAAGCACAGTTTTGTAATTAAAAAAATAAGAGAAATTGGATATGCCACCTCACAAAGAGTTCCACAAATTCTTCTATGTATTTTCAGCTTCTTTGTCAAAGCCAGAAAAAAAAAAAGAATCCATGGGAATTGAGAATCGTAATACACTGTCTGGGAGATGAAGTACTTCAGATAAACAAAAGTGTGGAGTGTGGGATGAAGCAGAAAATTTGGAGCTTGCCAAAGTCATAAAATAATTCAAGTACCTAAGCCTAAGTGGTACCATTACAGGCACATTAAAAAAATATGTCTAGGTTCCTGCTGCCAGTCCAGATGGGCAGCTTGTTTTGTATCTATCAGATAAATACTGTAGGGAAACTGAAATGGCACCAGTCAGCTAAAACTAAGATGAATCACTCCTGGATTTTACTTTGCCTCATGAAGTACAAACTGTTTCTTGTCTCCAAGGGAAGGTTCAACTGTATATATAGATTACTTTCAAACTCAAACTCAGTTGATTTAGTTGCAAGATAAAACAATAACGGGTTGATTGGTTTATGTCTTGATAATGATTCTCAGGACTTTATTTGAAAATGTGAACCATTAAGTAATTTGAATTTCTCAAGATTCTTTAACACCTGAAAGTAAAGGTTTAGCAAATTGATCACTAACCTGAAAAGACAGAAAAAATTATTTATGTTATTTCCATTATTTTTATATGCCTTTAATTTTTTGGATGATTAGACTGCAGTATTTCAGTTAATAAGGTTTTAAACTATACAGGTTTTCATTTGGTTATTATACTTTTATATACACACCTTATTTAAGGTGAAATTGCTGTAACATTACGGTATGTACCAAGTAGTATGTTCTTTGAAATCTACCGTGACAAGTTAGAAAATAAAGCAGTTTCAGTTTATAGGAGAAATATGCCTTTGTACAGGCATTTAAAATAGTTAATAGAAACAATGAGATCACATAACGAAATTGGATACTTTCCTTGAAAAAATGCTGGTATGATGGCTGAGAAGTACCTCTCTGCATACAGCTTCACAAATAAGCACTTCGGCCACTGGAGTTCTAGTGTTTTAAACACCTGTAGTAATGAGAGCTTTAAGATCATAAACCACTGTTTTTAAAAGATAAAAACAATCAATGATGATCTTATTTCCATGGGAAAATAATTAAGAAAAACAACTGAGAAATATTTTTTTGTTTATATTGGGTGGAATTTAATCATCTGTACCAACTACAGTGACCATTGCAAACTTCTCAACACAGGTACTCCCTCCCGTAGACAAGAAAATATTCCAGGTAAAGGCAACTGTGATTTTATAGCATATGGTTGAAAAGGTAGAACATGTGCTGTATAGTCTTTTATTTGAAAATAAATGGGAAAATTATTTGAGGAAATAAGGAAAACAGAGCTCTTTGCACACACAACCCCCCCCGCCCCCCTGAATGAACAACCAACCAACCAACCACAACCCAAACAAACAAACAGCAACAAAAACAAACCAAACAAAAAAACAAACAAAAATATTCCACAACATTTTTTTTACTTCAGTTTGCAGTTTTCTCTCTGGATAAAATGTGTATATTTTCCTTCTGTATTATTACTTGAATTGCTCAAGTCCAGGGGACTATATCTGATTCTGTAGTCCCTCAGCAAATGACCTAATCTTTCTTTCACTCCATATGTTAAATGGGAGTCATAACAGTTACTTATATGTGTCTGTTATTGAGAGTGCTTTCAGGTGCTTCAGACAGGATTACTTGCACGTGGCAGATAACACACAGAGTTTTCCTAAGAGATTGTAAAGCATGTGCCCCTGATTCTGTCATGCTTTGCATCCTTCTGCCTTACAAGCGGCAACAGTTCTGAATTAAAGACAAAAGATTCAGAAGTAAGTTTCTGCTAACCTTAGAACAAATGAACGCTTCTTTGAGGTGAAGTATGTAGCTATACATGTCTGCACATTGTATGTTGAAACTCTGCAATTTTCCCCAAATCCAGCAACTTTGTTACATTAGGCAAAGTAATTTTGCTTGGTGGTGGTAATGTGTGAACCTCAAGATTGCCAATTTTAAAACTTTCTTATGTGGCTATTCAGTTTTGTAGGGTTGTAGAACTAAGAGGCTAGTGAGACTGAGAATGCTGTGCCAGCTTTTGGAGATGATGAGCTCTTTTCAGTACACAGGATCTTGAAACTCCAATTAAAATTTCATTCTGATGAACTGTTGGGACTGTTCTCATTTCTTTACCCTACTTTAAGAGAATGGGCTAAGCCTTTATTTTAACAAGCCATGCTTATAAGAAATTCCAATAAATGTTTATTTCCAACTCTTTTAGTGGAAAAGTGACATGAACTTAAGCGAGGAAAGTGTGCTTGTTTTAAACTGTTTGTGATGTATTTATCCAAATATAGTTAATGCAGGTGATTATCCAGAATGCCTGAATGCACAGATATTGATCTTGGATTTTTCAGTACAAGTTTTTTTTTTTTTTTTAGTTCCTTTCTTGGGGAATAAACAAAATAAGTAGAAAGAAAAAGGTTTTGTGTATCATAGGTAATTCTTATCTTGTTGCCTGAAGTTAAGGGTTATATAATCCCTATATAATATACTGATACTATACTATGGCAGGAAAGCAGTTCTAAGTGGTATTGAAATACAGTACTAAAAAATTATGAAATTATATATCAATAATTTTGTTTCATCTATAGTATATTTTATACCTCTCTCTGCACAGCTGACACCTTGACTTCGTCTGTTGCTGTTTTACCCCTGCAAGGTCCTCCTTTGCTTCTGCCTTTGCCTATCCTTGACTCCAGCACTCCTTCATGCTGTGGCAGGGGCACTACATGCAATGGTACTGAGATCTCTGTCCCAACCCCTTGGCTGACAGTGCTTTTCTCTTTCAGCAGCAAAGTGCTGGAGCAGGGCAGCAATTGGTGCACTAACCTCTTCTGTGTTTGGTGGAATATGCCAGGGGAGATCCTGGTCTTTCAGTTCAAGCAGATCCACTAGGAGGGGAGGGTTAATGACTGTGAAAAATTACTTACACTTACGGATCACCAAAATCTCACTGAACATCTGTCCAAAGCTACAATCATCATAATGCTTGAATTATTGTAATACCCTTTTTGGCATCATTATGATGACATATTCAGATGGTATCACTATCCCAAATTCATCTCAATGCAGTTCCCAATGCTTTTCATTTTATGAGCCTATTATTAGTCGTTTTTAATTACTTTTCTTTTGGCAATAAAACTAATGAAATTTTGCTTCTTGTTCATTTGTACACTACATCTCCTGCATTCACTTACTAAAATAACTTCTGCTCTTTTCCCTTTCCCTTTCCCTGTCCCTTTGCTTTTCAGAAGGGATGCTAGTAAGGTTTCTATCCTGTACCCAGGTGCTCTTTTCACATCAACTTAATCAAATTTGATTGAAATTGAAAAAGAGGGAATTTGGAGGGGACAGTGGAACTGGCATATAAATAGATACAAAACCAGTACAGTCTTTAAGAATATGCTCTTTACATTAGGTATAATTTACAGTTCTGCATCTGCTCCAGGATATTTTTCATAGATAGGATACTGATTTTTGAGCTCAGCCTTCAGGCTGACATATGTCATGTTTCCTATGCTGGTAGGGGTGAGCATGTGGATACCAGCATAACAAGATGTAGTGAAACAGCTGGCCTGTTTAGTTCCACCTGTTTTTGTCAGCTTTTGATAAAGGACATATGGAAACTTTGTAATATCTTTTACATATTTACAATGTGATATTTAGAAGTAGCAATAGATATATTCTGACTTCAGGTAATTCTAATTATTATCTTTTTTTAGACTTCATTACCTCAGAGTTAAGTGTAGACCCTCATAAATATATCTTCATAAACAACCTTGCAACATAAGCATATAATTATTATCCCTATTTTAATGATGAAGTACTGAGAGTCTAAAAGAACAGGAAAAACACTGACATGGTTAGAAAACTGAAGGAAGCTAATAGAGCATCCTTCAGAAAATGGAAGTCATACCCAGAAATGGAAATTTTGGGAAACTTGAAGTAATACAGTAAAAAAATATTTTGAAGAGAAACTTGTAATATCATGAAAACTCAGTATAACCTTTAAAACACATCAAATGGTAAGCCTGAAAAACTTTGACCAAATTAAAGCATCAGTATGAAGTTTGTTTGAAACAACACTGAAAAATTGAATAGGTTCAAGTAGCCTGAGCCAGATAATACTTGTATAAGAGTTCCAAAGGCAAAAAATTGCTGCATTGCCTACTGTAGTTGTCACTTACCATTTAAATCAGCCATGGTGACAAAAGAATGGAAGGTCACAAGTATAGTATAATTCTTTTTTAAAAGTGCTTTAGAAAATACCTTGGGAACTAAATGCTTGTAGGTCTCTCTTCTTTGGAAGACTCTGAAAAATAGGAAGGAATCCATCTGATTGCATGAGGTGTACTGTTTGCTGCATCAGTGATGCTCAAATGATTGGGTGGCTGGGCCCAGAGACTGATGGTGAATGCAGTTACATCCAGCTGGCAGCTGGTCACAAGTAATGTTCCCCAGGACTCAGTGTTGGGGCCCATCCTGTTTAATGTCTTTATTGATGATCTGGATGAGGGGATTGAATGCGCTCTCAGCAAGTTCACAGATGACAGCAAGCTGGATGGGAGTGTTGATCTGCTAAAGGGTATGTAGGCTCTGCAGAAGGATCTCAACACAGCTGATGACAAGCCCATGCAGAGCTACAGGCCAGAGGAAGAGTGGCTGGAAAGCTGCCTGGATGGAAAGGATCATATATTCTATATATTCTGGAAGTATTATAAAATGGCTACATTTTATGAAATAATGTTTTAGTTGCAATTAGTTCATTTTTCAAACAATATTGAGTTGTTTTCATTTATAGAAGTATTTAACAGTTTCTAAAGAAAAAATCAGGTTTGAGCTTTCTTAAAATTATTATTTTTTTTTGTTTTCCAAACACCATTATAGTTACCAAATCCATGAAATCATTTTATCAGTTGTCTTTCAGGTAGGGATTTAAATAATTCTATGTATATGCTGCAACATAAAATGTTTCCTAAATACTGCATTTTACAAAAACCTACGCTTTCTTGCCAAATCCAATATGTGTTATTATATTTACCTACACATTTCACTTGGAAAAACATAATATTACTTCTATAATCCTGCTGTTGACATACAAAAGTCCTACATGTTGACATACAGTAGGTCCAATACACCGTCTAAAAAATTAGTATATATTATCCTCTCAGTTAAAGTGAAATTTTAAAGTGAAAGAATTTGTTCATAATCACAATGGTAAGTTGAAAAAAACTGTTCTAAGGGTTCTTGAAGTTACTTACAAACTGTGCACTGCTTTACTGTACACACACCTCAACTCAAAGAAGTGAGCAGATGAAGAACAGGAATGAAGGGTAGTAGGGGACCAGAGAAACTACTGAAAATCAAACTAATAGAGTATTTGTTTCATTCCTTATCAGTCATTGTATCAGTAACATTGTATCAGTAGCATTTGGAACACTGACATTTCCTGTGTCATGAGGCAGAAACCCATCAAATGCTGGGAACTGTACAAGCACAAATGAAAGAACCATTCTCATTCCTAGTAGAATGAGCATTTCTTCATCATGCTTTAACTACACGTATAGCTTACTCAACAGAAAAGCAGAAGTACTGCAAATAGTTTTTTTGTAGATGCTATGTAGAGGTTAATCTCAATAAGAATATCCACATTTTTACAAGAGACACTGGTGATATGGCAGTAGAAACTCATTTTCATTTTTTACTTGTCTGTGAAGATGATGAGTTTTGATCAACTTGATAGCAAAAAGTGTTTTACACAAGGGTTAAACTCTGTTTTTGGAGATGATTTCAACTGTAGTTTAACAGACTGATTCTGTAAGTGTTACACTCCACTGAATCTTGAACTGCTACAGCAGTCAGTTTTCATTACATTGTTTTCTTTAGACATTGAATTTCCAACCTGTTACACTTCAGAAGCACACAACAACCTTCTCTTGAATTGAGAAACAGAGCATATTGATATACTTGTAAAACAAAAGAAAAAGCTTAAATTTTACAAAAAAACCTCTGTAACAACTAAGCAATAGTTTACAGAGTATATTGCAAAAAGGTAATAATACTATATTTTCTGTTAGTATCAGTTAAGAGGGCAACCTTACACGAATATGACTCATACAACTGTTTATATATTTGCAAAATCAATTGATATTTTCCCTAACTTGAGTTTACAGAACCTCAAAACAGTCTAAGAAAAGGAGATTGTATTTTGAAAACTGGACCGTCTCAGGAAGTGTTTTTTAAAAAGTCTAAATGATCTGCCTTCATCACAAACTGTGATTGAACCTTCTCACATGCAGTTTAGATGCTGATCTGCTAAAACAGGAATGAGAAAAATGAGGTACAGTCTCAGTTTTTAAAAAAATCAGTTTCAAATATGTGCTTTTGTGTTCTGCTGGACATATCCTTACATATCCTTACATATCCTTATGTTCACAGATACACATAAAAGAGTCTCAAAAAACCCAACAATTTATGTTGTGAAGCTACTAATAGCCTAGCAGCTTGTTAACCACCCTTAGGTGTCTTCTAAGTGGTAGCCAAAATTTAGAGAGTAGAAAATGTAGCTCGCTTTACTCACTTCAATGAGAATTGACCCATCTGCAAAAAGGCCATTTTATGTCAACAGCTTTTATTCTGTTCAAAATTGTTCAATCCAGCCAGTGCCCTGAATCCTTAACTAATTCAATGTGAAACAATGATATTCAGGATTTTGCAAAATACGATGCTATGGACTCAAGCAGAAGCAATCATAACACCTATAGTAGATTTGTTGCAATTTAAACTTCAACACAGACAATGAGCCGCTGACACTTGCCAAAGTAAGACTAGTTCTCTTTTGATCTCAAGTCTGTGAGTGTGATCTGCCTGGATGTAAAGAAACCAGCATTTTAAATGGCAGTCTTTATGAAGACAGATTGAGTCACATAACACAAAAAGTTTGACCTATTTTTTTCTCACAAATGAGGAGATACTTAAATATAGAGGTTGAAAAGCCAGTAAAGGTAATTGAAATGAAACTTAATACTGTAACTTAGCATAGAATCATAGAATAGTTTGGGTTGGAAGGAATCTTTAAAGGTCATCTAGTCCAACCACCTCTGCAATGAGCAGGGACATCTTTAACTAGATCAGGTTGGTCAGCATAGCATGCAGTATGAATGCTTCCAGGAATAGGATACTTACTACCTCTATGGGCAACTTTTGCCCATGTTTCACCATGCTCATTGTAAAAATGTTTTCCTTATATCAAGTGTGAATCTACCATGTTTTAGTTTAAAATCCTAGCTCCTCTCCCTATTGCAACAGGCCCTGCTAAAAGTTTTGTCCCCATCTTTTTTATAAATCCTCTTTAAGTACTGAAAGGCTGCAATAAGGTCTACCTGGAGCCTTCTCTTCTGCAGGCTGAACAAGTCCAGCTTTCTCAACCTTTTCCCACAGAGAAGTGCTCCAGTCCTCTGATTATCTTTGTGTCCCTCCTTCATGGTCCAGCTTTTCATCCATGAGCACTTCTCAGCAGGGCTGCTCCTGATCTGTTGCTCCTACAGCCTGGATTAATACTGGGAGTTGCCCTGACCCAGGTGCAGCACCTTGCACTTGGTCTTGTCAAACCTCATGAGATTCCCATGGGCCCACTTTTTGAGCTTGTCCAGGTCTCTCTGTATGGCATCCTGTCCTTCAGGTGTGTCAAGCTTGGTGTCATCTGCAAACTTGCTGAAGGTGCACTTGATCCAACTCAAGTTCATCTCATTGATGAAGATATTAGTCAGTACTGGATATAATACGGACCCCTGAGGGACACCACTAGTCACTGATGTCCATCGGGACTCTGAGCCATTGACCACTAGTCTCTGTATGCAACCATCCAACCAAATCCTTATCCACCCATGGAATCAATCTCTGTCCAATTTAGAGAGAAGGATGCTGTGAGGGACCGTGTCCAAGGCTTTACAGAAGACCAGATAAATGACATCTGTAACCCTTCCCTTGGGCACTGACATAGTCACTCCACCACTGGATTGGTCAGGCAAGACCTTGGTGAGGCCATGCTGGCTGTCTCAGATCACTTCCCTGTCCTCCATGTACCTTAGCAGAGCTTCTGGGAGGATCTCCCCAGGCACAGAGGTGAGGCTGACAGGTCAGTAATTCCCAGGGTCCTCCTTTATACCCTTTTAAACAATACATACAATATTTCCCTTTTTCCAGTTGCCTGGGACTTCACTTAATTGCCATATTCAAACATTACAGCTTCATATATTTCCTTCTATTGTGATCACAGACATACCTATTTAATGACTTTTGAACTAAGATTTTGACCTAAAACTGATATTGTTACAATTTTAACCTGAACTTTAAACTTTTATGATGGCCTACAATAAAATACAATAGAGAAGACCCATGTTTCTGAAATATTGAGCTAAGAATCTATAAATGGCTGCAAAGAGAGTTCAAAGGGGACCATGAAATTTTAGAAAAGAGCAGTCTGAAGAGGTTCACTTCCTACAGGGAAAGAGAGCAAGAACAGGCTGTAATTGCTTGCTACTATTGTGTCTAATCAGAGAACCACTAAGTGCCTGTAATTGCTGCCAGCTGCTCAGCAGAGGTCAAAAATAAAACTGAATGTTAGTAACTATTAAAATAGAAATATAGATGAAAATAAAGAAATTTATCTTTCCACTGATTGTGTACATAGTACCTGCAAAAGGACATTCAAAGGTACACAATTAATTACATACAAAAACCAACTACATAGCGGCCACTAGCATGTGTTTCCCCACATCCTCCCATTCTACCTCACTGGAAGACATGCATGATGCTTGTGTTCTTCAGACATAATCTCCCTTGAACACGATGGTCCTTCAAAGATGATAGAGTGGCCTCAAAATGGCATCAAACTAGCTCCTCATTGCCCTCAGGTGCAGCCTATCAGGTCCCACAGATTGCTGTATGCCTACTACACTTCACTGCTTCTTTAGTCTGTCTTCTGCTTCAGGTAATGCTCTGTTTCCTCAGGCTGTGCTGCCAGTGAGGGACTTGGGAGGCCTGGGAGCAGATTAAAAAAAAAGGTGCAAAAGTGTGCTGGTTTTGACTGAGATAATTTTCTTCATAGTACCTAGTATGGCGGTATGTTTTGGATTTGTGCTGGAAAGAGTTGGTAATTCAGGGGGGGATGTATTAGTTATTGCTGGGCAGTGCTTAGAGAGCAAAGACATTTTCTGCTTCTCATACCACCCCACCAGGCTGAGAGTGCATGAGGAGCTGGGAAGGGACACAGCCAGCACGGCTGACCCCAACTGTCCAGAGGGATATCCCATACCATATGATGTCATGCTCAGCATATTAAGCTGGGAGGAGAAGGAGGAAGGGGGTACTTTCAGAATGAAAGCATTTGTCTTCCCAAGTCACAGTTGGGACTTTCCTGTGCTTTCCTGGGTATGGCTGAACACGTGCCTGCTAATGGAAAGCATTGAATTAATTCCTGATTTTGCTTTGCTAATGTGTGGCTTTTGCTTTACCTATTAAACCATCTTTATTTCAACCCACAAGTTTTTTCACTTTTACTCTTCGGTTTCTCTCCTCGATCCCACTGCGGAGGGAGTGAGTGAGCAGCTGCGTGAGTCTTAGTTGCCAGCTGGGGTTAAACTACACCAAGAAGGCATTGAGGCCTTTTCTGTGTCCTTTGTCAGTAAGTCCCTTGTGCCCTTGAGCAGCGGGCCCCCGGTTTCCCTGTTTTCCTTTTGCTGACCATGCACACTTACAGAAGTCCCTCTTGTTACCCTACACATACATTGCTAGTTTCAGCTCCAGCAGACCTTTTGCTCTCCTAATGTGATCTGTTCATATAAGATTATTTATACCTGTGCCCTGGGTAACTTTTTTTGGTCAATGTTCAGGACATGATCTTGGGTGATTTGGAGCTTGCTTTGTGAGCCAGTAAGATAATTTTTGAGTTTCTGTGCTCCAGGACACTCCCCAAATTTAGTACACACACTTGTCTCCCAGTAACTAACAAAGTAAGGTGCTTTGAACTCAGATGAATTAGTCAGAAAGGAAATGCCCACCAAAACAGTTTAAAAGACTCCATGGTAAAACAATGCAGTTTTCTCCTTACCCAATAAATTAGAGAGTTTCCACAAATGGTACTATGAACAAGGAATTTATGAAATATCATTTTCCTGCAGAATCTCTCTGAGAGGTAAAATTCCTCTCCTATAAGAAAGAGTCCACAAGGACTGATGCAAGTTGGGAAAAGGGGAAATCTCTGTCACAAGAGAGTGAGCAAATGTTAAAAGCCTATATAGCTATGAGAAAAATAATTCTGTTCCTTTTGGTGGGTAAATTCAGTTACAAAGGAAAAAATTAGCTGACTTCTTCAGAAGCTATCTCCACTACAATGTTCCGTCATGCCTGACCATGACCCACATGCATTCAGCTGAGCCTGAGACAGTCCTGATGTCAGTTTTGAAATTTGTGTAGCCCAGAATAAAAGGTTTCATTATGATACAATTCTGAAAATGTGTATCTTTCCTGATTGCAAAATCCCAACTCTGAGCAACAGCATTATCTTTTTTTCTGGCTGTCAGGAAGAAAAATTGTTACCATAGATCCACAAGAGAAGAATCTTCACCCTTTCCACCAAAATATCTTCTTTTTCTACTTAACCTTTCTGTCTTGCCATTTCCATATTATTACTTTTTTTTCCAATTTTTTTGTTAATTTTCTTGATTTTTGAATGAGTCAGGCATATGGATTAAACAGATGTTGCAGTACAGAAACCACTCTCCCAGACTGTGGAAATGTTTCAGTAGATCCTATTTACACTACAGACCACTTTGAACCATATCCCTTTAAAAAAAAATTTTTATGTTTAATTGAGAATAAGGAGGGAATTTGCTTGGAACCTGACTAGCTGAGCAGGGATTATAGAACAGTATGCTTTAGTTAACAATTTTCTTTACATTTCAAATGTAAATTAAGAAATTTCCTGCTATTCCACTTGAACAAAAAAAGCAATAACTGATTTTGTGAGACAAAGAAAGTCTGAGATCACACGTGACAAAGAAATAGGCTTTAAAAACCAAAGATGCCTTTATGAACAGTTAGAGATACTATAAAATGCAGAAAGACCTCTAAGACCTAATTTTTTGTACATTAAAAGTACATAAAGAAGGAACACAGGAAGTTACTTCAAACCTGCTTGAATTTATACTGAGAAAACACAGAAACAGTAAATCTGGTTTCACATTCACTTTGCTTAAATAACTTTCACTGATGAATTAGAGCAGAGCTCTGCCTTAGGGAAAACAACCCTATTCCAGAAATGTGTGTATATTATACACGTAAATATACAGCTTTCTACTGCCTTACAGATGCTCATGTTTGTCTATATATGCAGTCCTACATTACGTTTGGAGGCAAGAACTGTCTGTGTCCTGTCTTCACACAGTGCCTACAGTTACAGGGTTTTGGTTCACAAATGATAGAAATAGAGACAATGAATGAAATAATGAATGTAATTGGCTTGATTTTTTCCTATTTGAGGAATGTAAGGAATGATCTAGACTTGACTTGTGGTTATGACAAAGCAAGTTGTAATGCTTTGAAGTGCAAGATGCACTTCTCATACTTACATAGGTAAGTATGAGAAGTGCATCTGATATTCAAATGGACATTCAACACGTAACTTCTTTTAAAAGGTTCCAGACCAATGCCAAAAATCCAGTGGTAGCCTAAGGTAACGAAGTTCACTCGTTCTAAGTTATTAAGGCAGTAGTGCTAAGAGCTGACTGTGAAGAATTTCAAAGGGCTCTTACAGGACTGAGTGGGTGGCAAATGAAACGGTAAACGAAATTTGATGATAATAGAGGAAATGATACCCAGTGGGAAAACCATACAAAGATACATATATTAAAAATGACAAGTTCTGAGCTCATAATTTCATCAGGAGGAGATCTTGGCATTATGTTAGATCTTGGCATTAGTTCTGTAAAACATGGATTCAGTGCTCAGGAAGAGTAAAAAAGAACCTAAAAAAAAACCCCAAACCAAACCATACCAAACCAAGACCAAACCAAAAAAAAAAAAAAAAAAGCCAACTAACTAATCAAAAGCCAAAAAAACCCTCCAAATCAACCAACCAACCAAAAAAACCCCAAACCAAACCCCAAAAGACAACATCAAAAAACCCCTCAAAACAACTTAATCAAATATTAGAAAATACTGGGAAAGGAACAGATAACATACTTTTGCCACTGTACAAATAAGGGTTTGCCTATACCTTGAATACCTTGTAGAGCACTGATATTATCACTTGGAGTAGGATATTTATTTAGAAATTGAAGAAGTACAGAGAAAGCAGGAAGGATGACCAAAAGTGTGGAATGGTTTCCACAGAAGATACTGGGTAGCCTGTGACCTTTCACACTGGCTGAAGAATTGCTGAATGGAGGTATAATAGAGGTCTACACATCAGGAAGGGTGGGGAGAAAATGGGATTGACGTTTTCCTCCTACTTCAAGAACAAAATGTCATATATATGAAGCTAGAGGTAGACAAGTTTGGAAAGTTAACAAAAAACCAAAAAAAAATCATCAAACCAAAGCAACCAAACAACTAACCCAAAAACCAAACAGAAAACCCCTAACAACTCATCAAAACTGAAATGAAGTATTTCTTCATGCAACAGGAAGCAGGTCTTTAGAATTCCTTGTAAAAAGACATGCAAGAAGCTGATAAAATCTCAAGGCAAAATTGGGTGTGCAACTGAAAGAGAGGTCCACTGAGAATTAGAAACAGGCAAAAAAATACATTAATGAACAGACTCAGAAAATTCCTTCAACAGAAAAAGGTGTGAAGCTGGGAAAGTATTAAGGGAGTATTACATGTGCCTGGCCTATATTTACCCTTTCAGTCTATCTGTAGGTAAAAATTTGGCCTGTCTTTGTTAATGATAAAAAAAAAAAAAAGAAGAAGACTTGACAAAATGAGTCCTTCATCCTTCATGTCAATCAACACAGCTATTTGCATGTTTTTAATGTCACTGCTGTACCCTAATGTAATAATTGTTTCTTATATAGATGAAAACTCACTTCACTTCTATACCTCAATTAAATCTGTTAAACTGAGTGGTGGAATTTTTGCTAATTCCATTCTACAACAGATAGAAATGGTTTGGGTTTTTTTAGGGAAAAAAAAAATCTCTTCCTGACCTCCCCACATATGTCATTTTATATCTAGGAACACCAAATCTACTTGTAGTACCTAATCAGCACTGATATTGGTGCATTTTGAAACAACACTTCTCAGGAAAATTGTGGATTAATTGGAAACAATCCAAAGAAAAGCATCAGGAAGAGAGTGAAGCAGAAAAGACTACTTGAGAAGACACCATTGCTGAAAGCTTTCATAAACAAGACAGTTCTAAGAAACAACATGAAAATAGTTTTTTCTGCGTAGGAACAAGAACATCTAGCTCCTTAACACCCTTACTGTGAAAGGTTAGGAGAATATTAGTGGGAAGTATAATATTTGCTTCTCCTTTTCTTATACTCTTCTCTCAGCATCTGCCAATGGACTACCAGAAACAAGACAGTGGACTAGGTGCACCTTTGTCTCATCAAGTACAGCCATTCCTCCGCTCTTAAAAGGATTTCCTTTTGAGGTATTTTTTGATAGTATTTGTCCCTGGCTTCAAGATGTCATAGGCTACTTCTAAAGTAATTCCATTACAAGAAGAAGGTAGACCAAGAAATGAGAAAATCTGTGGAGGAAAAAAAAAAAAGGAAAATGCTGTACTGTGATCAACTCTTCCATGCCTTTCATTGACAATGTCATTATACCAATCTTCTGGTTTTTCAGTGAAGGCAATAATTACCTCTGAGAGACAAAAAAAGTACTCCAAAGATAGGAAGATTTGAAAGTTTCAGCAAACTTTGTTCTTCAGTGATTATTAGAACTTTTTGCTAAAAGGTTCTGCTTTAAAAGAAACATTCAGATTTAGACTCTGATGTTAAGTCCAGAGTTGGTTCTTAAATATTTACATCATCTTATTTTTATCAAGTTGATAAGAAAAATCTTTCAGCTGAGGAATTATTTGCACTGCAACAGTCTGAGAGAGAAGAAAGGTGAGGGGTATAAATTGCCTCTGATCCCTACAAGAACAAGAAATATTGCAAGATTCAACAAAAGAAGGAAAGCAGACTTTCTGATGAGGAGACTGACAAAGGTGCTGAATTACATCCCAGAGAATAAATTCTGTGAAAATTGTAAATAATGAAGAGGACAAGTCACTGATAGACAGAGCCGGAACATTTAGTAAACCAAGTAAAGCACACAATGTGCATTGAAATAAAGAGGCAGGGAAAACAGTAAGAACAGTAAACTACGATTTTTTTTTCCTACAGGTTAGGCAGACGCTATTCTCAAAACCAAAGACTTTGAAAATGACATATTGGTTATGCTCAGTGGATAACTGCCTGGAGCTCTATGCCAAAAAATGTTTAATAAAGAATATAGGTGGTTTAATTCTACTGCTCACAGTTTAAGAAGTAGAAATGCTGGAGTTAGTTCAAAAGGAATCACAGGTTTAAATAAAGTATTGAAAAAATATACCTTGCAGGATACAGTTCTGTGCAACGTGCTCTTGGACAACCCTGCTTGAGCAGGGTGGTTGAACCAGATGACCCACTATGGTCCTTTCCAACCTTACCCATTCTGTGATTCTGTGATCATAGCTGTTCAACTTATCTAAACAAAAAAGGAGCAATTCGATCATGTTAACTATGAGAATGTGAGGCTCTTTCATTTCATAGGTAAAGTCTGCACAAAATCTAGTGGCATAAAGCTACAGTTGAACAGATTTCATCTTGGGAGAGAAAGGATTTATCCCAGCCATTTACTCAAGGATAATTCTGGCACTTTTCTTTAATGCAGTTCAGAGGATCAAAATCTGAAGCCTGAATTTCTTGGAGTCAATGCAGAGAACGACAATTCACTCCAGAGTGCCAATTCAAAGAGCATAAAATCAATGCCTGAATACACTTCCCAACTTTGTACTGCACACCAGTAGCGACAAACACAGACAAAAAGCAAGAATGATTGAGCACTTGAACAAATGATAAATTGTTGTATGGGATTCTTTTTAATATTCTTTTTAAACCAACAATATATGACCTTCCTACCCCCAAAAACATCAAAAAGGAGAAGCAGTACTGTACCTATTGGGAAATGTTATGCTTTTCATTATCCAGAATGTCAGACTAGATGTTCCCATGAGCCCCCTTAGCCTTAAAATCTATGCCTCTACAACTTATTAAGAAGGCAAAACAAATGAAATTCGTAAATGAGCACTTAGCATTTTTTATAACATATTTATCATGTGACTGTTTACAGACAGTTTTACTTAAACAGTTGTCAGAAAGCAAGCATGCTCTTTTTGCTACAATTAAATGGCAGTAGATCAGAAGCCATTCCCCACCCAAATATTTTTTTACAATGTAATTAAGTTTACATCTTACTGAAATCTTATGAGGCCAGTTTCTAAAAGATGTGGGCAAAAAGTTGCATTATCATTCTTTATGAAACTAAACCAGTAAACAATAGGTTTTAGTCTCCCTACAGTGAATCTGCATAGTTCCTGCTCTCTCTAAGGGCAATTAGACTCACTCAAAGGGAACAGAAATATTTTTGTCTTTTCAGCTAACTCGATAATAGCTGGTGAGAGTCTATTGAGGAAAAATACCAGGATACAAAAATGGCATGTATTGATGGCAGCTGACTCATCAAGATCACAACATATCTATGTGCAGCTTAGTACAACACCCATACTAAACGAAAATAGGAAGAGCCTGAACAGCAAGCCAACACTGTTCAGTATCGTAGTTCTAAGTAAATATCCATTAATTAATTCCCTATATGCTGAAAATTCAGAGTTCACTACCTCCTTTTTTTTTTTGTCCTTGCTTGAACCTGCTGTCAATTCATAAACCAGCTTTTTTTATTATGTCTAAAAGCCAATTTGTCTCAAATCTTTCCTGAGGTCCTTTCTGATTTGTTTTGAAAATATGAGTTCAAAAATCAATCATCACTTGTTTCTGATTCCTTCAAAGAACTTGCGTATATGTGAGGCTAGCTGTGTCTTATTGAGAACCATAGCATTATGGAATCATAGAATCATTTAGATTGGAAAAGACCTTTAAGTTTGAGTACAACCCTAAACCTTGTACTGCCAAGTCTACTAAATTATGTCCCTTAATCACCACGTCTACAGGTCTTTTACTTATCTCCAAGGTATTATGTTCAATGAAGAGACCTTTTAGGACATAATGCCTACAGTGGAGACACACTATCAGTTTCAGGCACTGTAAATGATAAAATCATAGAATCATAGTATCATTTAGGATGGCAAATATCTTTACGATTATCAAGTCCAACTGTAAACCTAACATTGCCAAGTCCACCGCTAAGCCATGTCCTTAAATGCTACATCTGCACATCTGTTAAATCCCTCCAGAGCTGATGACTCAACCACTTCTCTGAGCAGTCTCTTCCAAAGCCTGACCACTTCTCTTTCCCTGAAGACATTTTTCCTAATATCCAGTCTAAATCTGTCCTGGTGCAACTTGTACCTATCATTAGGCTACTTACTTGTCCTCTCGCTTTTTACCTGGGAAAACCTTTCAACAAGCTCCTTTTGGGTAGTTGTAGAGAGCAATAAGGTCTCCCCTGAGCCTCCTTTTCTAGAGGATAACAACCCCAGCTCCCTCAGCTGCTCCTCATAAGACTTGTGCTCCAGACCCTTCACCAGGTTCATTGGCCCAGTCTGGACATGCTCGAGCACCTCAGATGTGTTTCTTGTAGTGAGGGGCCCAGAGCTTGACACAGGATTTGAGGTGCAGCCTTACCAGTGCTGAGTACAGAGGGATGATCCCTTTCCCTAGTCCTGCTGTTTCTGATACAAGGCCACACTATTTCTGATACAAGCCAGGCTGTCATTGGCCGCCTTTACTACCTGGGCACGCTGCTGGCTCATGTTCAGCTGCTGTTGACCAGCAGCCCCAGGTCCTTTTCCACTGGGCCACTTTCCAGACACTCTGCCCCAAGCCTGTAGCACTGCCTGGGGTTGTTGTGTCCCAAGTGCAGGACTCAGCACTTCATCTTGTTGAACCTTGGACAACTGGCCTTGGTCTATCAATCCAGCCTGTCCAGATCCCTCTACAGAGCCTTCTGACTCTCCAGCAGATCAACACTCCCACTCAACTTAGTGTCATCTGCAAGCTGATTGATGGTGTATGCCATCCCCTGGTCTACATCATCACTAAAGATGCTAAAGAGTACAAGCCCCAATACTGACCATTGGGGAACCCCACTAGTGACCAGCCACCAAGTGGAGGTAACTCCATTCCCTCCCTGGGAACTCACCACCACTCCCTGGGCCTATCCATCCAGTCAGGTTTTAACCCAGTGAAGAAGGTACCTGTTAAAGCCATGGGCTGCCAGCTTTTCCAGGATAATGCTATAAGAGACAGTGTGGAAGGCTTTACCTAAGTCCAGATAAACTATATCCACAGCCTTTCCCTCATCCACTGGGCAGGCCACAACATTAGCAGCCTACTGTTTTGCTGGTAAATGGAAAGTAACATTCAGTATGGTCATTGCTTCCTGTAAAGTCTTTTTTTTTTTAACTCAAATCCAATCAGAAGCAGTGAGTGATCACAAACTGAGCAAGGATAAGCTCCAAAATTCTTGTTTGGTATTTTCTGTTTGCTATAAATTAGAAACTTTTGTTTTGCTATAAAATAGCCCTGACAGTCTGACAGTGTCCATATGTACCTCAGTTTGCAGGAAGAGGATACATAAGCACTAAGAACTCACTTTCAGTACAGAATTATACCAAACACTGACCCACACACTTTCATTTTGTAAAGATCTAGCATTTCTTTAATTTCTTAGAGCTGGGCCAGTTTTGATGTATATTTTATGTTATTCTGCTGGACTGTGGGTTAATTGTAGGAAAGAAACCATTTAGTATTCTAGCATATTCAGAAGTGATTCCTTACTTTCAGTTACTTTGCTATGTAAGTCTTTCATTCCTACCACATTGGTAATACTAGCATTGGACACTAGGTGGTAATCATCTTCTGGTAAGCTCAGGATGCATTTCACTTTGTAAAATGCCTTTTCATAGCTATTTTTGCATCACCGAAAGATGAAAACACATTTATTTGGGAATAATTTTAAAAAAATATTTTTGTTTGTTTAGTAGTGTTGGATATATTTGAATATAAAAACCTAGAAACTAATGTGTCAATATCTGTTTGCCTAGCCATTAGCTTAGCTGTCATGGTTATTTCTCCTCTATAAAATCTGGAAGGTCATTGTTTGCTATAATTTTCTCAGAAAAAAATGAAATTAGCATGTAGAATTTCTTTTATGGCCTGTGTAATCACTGACACTTTGAATTCAGCGATCTGTTAAGACAGTACGTAGTGGGGGAATGACAGCTCTAATAAACACCAATATGTCAATATGTGCTACATGCTACTGTTTAATGGTTGTTTATGTAGTAGGTGTGTTACATGAACTTGGAGCCTTTTGAGTTTGCTGACAATCTCTGATACTGCTTCCCCCCACAACTAAGTTTTTGTCATATAACCGGCTATTTCTTCTCTTCTCCTGCCTCTGCTTTATTGTCTCTCTTTATTCTTTTTAAGTGTTTTCATAAACACATCCTGTAACCCATATTTTTTCGTTATATTTGCAGAATGCAGAAAATATCTTTAAACCATAGCAGGTAGATAGGAAGAAATACAATACTCTCACTTTCAGCTCATATATTAAATTTACCAACCATTCAATCAAAATATAACCTTAAAGGGTATGTTTCTTTATCATTTCATAATACAAATAATTTGATATAATTGATTAATAAATATTATCCAGAATTTCCAGGCTTTCCTGATAGGAAGTATAAATTTCAAGTATGTTAATAAAAGGCTAATGTGAGCTCATTTAATGTAGTTCATGAATGATGGGCCTGACTCCATTCATTCATGGAGTGGTATGAATGTCTGACATAAGAGCAGGAGGTCAAGAAGAGACTTAGGAGGGTGTTTAAATTCTTCCTTTTCTAGAAAATTGAATGATTTGTAAGTGATAGGTTAAGAACTAGCATCTGTAATAGTTGCGAATGGGGATTAATTATGTGTGAGTCAGCATTTTGTAGGTGAACAGAAGACCAGAAGGGATAAGAGAGGTTAAAAGTGAGCTTGGATAGTCAGAAATGACTTAAACTATATTTTTCTTAGGTTTTCAGTTCGAACAGTCTCAGGTGGAAGCCTTAGAACTGCCTTCTCCTCCTAATGCACCCAGTATACCATTAGACTTATTTGCAGCAAGGGCACGTTGCTGGCTGATGTTTAACTTGGTGTCCACCAGGACCCCAGGTTCTTTTCATCAAAGCTGCTTTCCAGATGGTTGGCCTCCAGCACGTACTGGGCCCTGGGGTTGATCCTCCCCAGGTTGAGGACTTCACACTTTCTGCTTACTGAACTGTGTAAGGTTTCGATTGGCCCATTTCTCCAACCTGTCAAGGTCTTCATTGTCACTGTTCTACTTTAAGACTTGTTAAAATATGCCTAAAACCAGAACTTCCACAATCATCACTGTCAGCTTCCTCAAAGGCCTGGAAATACAGACAGATTTTGAAACAGAACAGTAAGATCAGTAGGCTGGACTAAGCAGCTGTTTTCTACAATTTTTTTGTCTAGGACTGTGATAATAGAAGGAAACAATAGTATGAAATGGAGGATGGAGAAGGATGGGAGAGCACTGGTATGGGTGTCACAGTGCTATGAGTGCAGGGAAATAAGCAACTGACAATTGACATTCCCCTGATCAGGGGCTTGGTTTGAGCCAGGTGTATTGAGGTCAGGAGAAACATCAACCTACTGTTAGAAAAGTAGAAGTCTGTACATTCTCCTTACTCATTCTTGTAATGAGTATATGAAGTAGGGAAGGTATACTTGGGAAGTAGAGACTTCCCTTGGGATTATAGGAAGGTACATTCTCTTAATTTATATTTTTATTCAAGATGAAAGTTTTAAGAATTTCTACAGATAATTTTATTTCTTATATGAAAATTCCAGAAGCTTGATAAATCTTAAGATGATAATATTTTTGTCTCTTTAAATCAAATATAGTTATAGTAATCAGATACTTCACATTACGAAACAGGAAACAGAATTAGGGAAAAATTCTGATTTCTTTATTTCCTTTCTCTTGACCTGCTGTTAAACAGCCACTATGGGAAAAGTTTATCATTTGTTCTTGATTGTTTTTCAGACTATTCATTGACTAGAAATTATGTAAGTGTATTCCCAAACTGTACTGGAAAACCAAAGATTACCTAATCCAATCATGACAGGTAGTAACTGTAAATTCAGTAGATATCATAGGCTGATTTTTTAAAGCATTTTGTCCTTGTTTTTTTAGAGTAGTCAGTCTGCTGGAGATTCATTCTGTTAAGAACTTGGCTGTTGATAAGTATCTCCCTTAAATATTGCCTGCTTTTCTGAAATCTCCTGCAGATGGGTAAGGTACATGCCACTCCCACATCAGCAGTTTAGGGAGGAAGAATGTCGCATTTATGACAAAGAAAATGGAGAATTCTGTGGAGGTAGTATGCAATTGCTCCAATTCAGTTTTGGGTGGTATACCTGAATTTCTTGCTCAGAATGAGGGATGGGATATCTTTGTGGAGCCTGAAATGATCAAAAAAATGTTTCTTGTCTCATTGCCTTCAATGTGCAAATATGTTTGCTGGTCATACTCTGGAGTTTTGGGAGGTCCATTTGAGTGGATCACCACTGACTGCTGAGTTCCTAGGAGACATGATGCAGGAGGTTGTAATTCAGATTGAGGGAGCGCACCAAAGAAAGCAAGCCCATAATGGAATAGGAATAGAAATGAGGCAAAGAAGGCAACACTGGGAAAAGGAAAGATAAGAATAAAAGTATTGTAGCAGACCTGAAGTTGTGTAGGACTTTTTAATGTTAAATTGTACTTCCCAAAGGATATTAACTGACAAACTTTTGTTCCTCTAGGAGGTTTATGGAGACTCACCTAAGAACAATTCCAAGTGATGCTTTTTCCAATCTCCCCAACATCTCTAGGATGTAAGTTCTGTTTCTGATATTATTTTTTTAGCTATTTTATTAAAAATCAGTCTCCTTCTCCAAGATTCTGTCTTACAAAAACTTGTGAAATGAAAATATTCTTACACCTTTGTTACCTCACCACTTACATTTTAGAACTGCAGGTAATAATCCTTTTAATAACCTGAACCAGCTATAGGAAGGCATTCTAGGCATTTATGGATAAGACCACAACTTTATTAAAGTCAATGTGATAAATAAGGCTATAAAACTTTTTTTCAGTCTGCAAATTATGGGGATTTTTTTTGCTCATAAAAAATTAACATACTCAGTTCCTGGTCCTGGCTAAAAATTTGTTTCCAGCTGCCAGCATGATTTGTAACTCATCTCATTGGAGACCATGAGCATTTCTAGACTAGAGGTGAACTTTCACCAAAATATTAGTATTTGTGTGATGTGAGAGGGACCTCCATTGTGTCACTGCCTTTGTGTGCAAACATATGCATGGATACAGTCCACAAAAGCAGAACCAGCAGCCTCTACCTATTTGGCTCATATCAACATCTGTCTCATTGAAGGTGGCTATGTTAAAAAAACTTCCCTGTCCAACCATCCAAGAGCCACTCTGGTAGTCACTCACACACTACCTGGAGCTGGGCTTGAGATCCCTTGGGAGCTACACACCCTGCACTCACGCAGTCAGACCGGGTTTCCTTACCGACAGGACCCCAGATTTCCCATAACAGTGTGTCAGAGGTCCAGACCTTTCAAATAGTTTAATCTTGTCAATAACTTAATAACAAAATAACAGCTTGAACTGGGTGGCTCCAAGGAGGGACCCCAAACAAAGAAATCCCTGAGCTTTTATACCCTCACTGTCTGGCGTCCTCAGGTCTTGCTGTGTCTCTGCTGTGCCAGGTTCCCAGGCTGGCACCAGAAGCCCCCATGCCCTTTGTTGTGCAAAGGGTTGGCACTCCATGGCCCCTTGCCTCAGGATCCCACCACCCAGAGCTCAGCCTGCAGCTTGAACTGCAGCTGCACACTGAGCTACCTGCACTGAACATATTCCTCAACAGCCACCCTTGCACTGCACTGCTCCCTGGTGTCAACAGTCTTGAGAAAAGGTTTGTTTGTTCTTGGTGGCTGGCCCATAATCTGTGATCCTGTACATGACTATTTGATGCAGGGAATTTCTCTGCCATTTCCCAATTCACTCCCTAGAATCAGAGACATGTGATTTAGAAGGGACTTCAGGAGGCCTCTAGTCCATGCTCAAAATTGGGCCAACTTTGAGATCCAACCAGGTTTTTATCAGTCTGCTGCTCAGCTTTGTCTGTGGCCAATGTTAAGTAAATAAACCATCTCATTGAGCAAGAGGTCCACTTTTTTCTTGTTCAGCCTTTTATTACTAATGTAGCAATAGGAATTCTTCTTCTTGCCCTTGATGTTCCTTGCAAGTCTCAAATCTATATGAGCTCTGATTGAATAGCTACCATTTAAGAATTCATGAAAAAAGACTTTGGAGGAATGTGGTCTGCCTCATTATATTTTATAGTTTCATTCAGGTGTTTTGACGTAATGACTTTCTAAAATCCTTATAAGTAATTGTTCTCGAATATCTACAGCTTCATTTACCATCTCACTCTAATCAGATGGTAAATGGTGTATTGTTTTGTTGGGGGTTTTTGGGGTGGGGGAGGGAGGAAGGGAATATCCCTCATATAATGTATAATATCATATATAAACATGATAAACTTTGTTTAGAACAGATTTTGATTCAATGTAAAAGGATGTCAATTCTTCTTCATCTTTCAGTGACATCTAATACATTGCCTAGAGGCTTTTCAGATTTTAAATCTTTAAAATTGTAATATTTTGAATCTGTAAAAGAACAGGTGTTCATCTGAAAAATTTAGGGAACCTTTCTCTAAAGATGCCTCCAAAACCTCCAAACCCAGCAGTTTACATCTGAATATTGTCAATGCCTGTCTGGATACTTCTTATGGCATTACTACTACCACAAAACATTATCTCCCACCTTCTTGATATAAACTTCAGGTTAAGGAACCAGTACCTGTATTTTAACTACAACTCTTACGTGTATGTCTTGGCATCTAAGGTACCATGTCTCATTTGCTTCTCCTAGCCCATAATTTCCATCAGCAATGAAAATTACCAGACCACTCCTGGTTTTGTAAATACATCTAGAAAATGTTCTGAAGTTTCAATAGGGTGATATAAATTGTGTTTACTGTTCCAATTACAGCACTTCATTTTACTATATGGTTTCTACTATATGATTTCCACAAATAAACACTTTTTTCCTCTGTACTGAATAGAAAATGTATTTGTCCTCTTTATGAACCTTGTTCAAACAGAAATTTTAGAGCTACAGTTTCTCATAAATGAATGCATATATATGTACTCTTGATAACTAGAAGTAGAGACTGTTTTCCTGTGCTGCTTTTCCACAGGAATGAAAGAAAAAGTATTTTAATTACATGCTCAACTGCAAAGCTAACTCCTGTCAAAAAGGCATCACTGAATACAAAATGGTTTTATAGGATATTCAGATGCAAGAGACATTTCTGGTTTACATTCTTAAAGATGCAAATACATTAAATCTTGGTAGAAGGGCTTCACCCAGTGTTTCCTTAAGGACACATTGAACATTCAGTATTTTTAAAGGCGGGGTAAGGAACATTTTTCCTGGGCTTAGGGTGGTGCTTTGGGGTCACATTCATGAGTACCTCACAGACACCTGACCTGTAGCTCCCCAAAGTGTTTTTTCCACAGCCTCTCCACACAAAGTTGCATCCCACAGTGCTCTCTGCCAGCAGCCCCATGCAAAGCACACTTTCCCCCATGCACCATTTTCCTGCAACACAGGGGATGCTGAGGCTGGAAAAAAGAAAAAAAGGTGGAGAGAGGGAGAAGGAAGAAAATAAGGGCTGGGAGGGGGCCTTGTGGCTGCTCAATCTGACAAATCCTGTGCTCTCAGGCTCTTTCTGAATGGGCAATGGTGATTAAAGTGTTGTCTGGAAATAGATGTCCTCTGAAACTGTGCATTTGGTGTTTGAGCTATCAATGCAGTCATGATGGGTGTTGAAGGCATTTTGAAATCCTGCAATTTAAACACAGCTGGTAGGCAGAGGAGGTGCTGAATAGGAACATGCATTCAAAATGGGAATTTAAACATGCTTTCCCTGTTCTTCTGATGCAACTCCTTCCAGTTCTGATTACTATGATTTTTATTGCTTACATTTAATATGTGATATTATGTGTTCAATAGGCAGAGCCCACAGATATTTGGAGGCACTCTGAACACTTAGAAGTAAATGTTTATATGCCATTAACACAAGTTTCTGTTTGAGATCCCCATCTCAGAGGAGATTTTGAGTGTGTTTGCGTGGGGTTTGGGTGTCTATCTACATGACCCTAAAGCAAATAAAACTACTCGTTTCCCTGCCATCAGTGATGGTGTAGTTTAATTAATTTACACAACTATATATGTTTATGAAGCAGAAGAGCAGAGGTCAACACATGAAGAAAATCAGCTATTTCCTTCTCACTGCATCCCACAGCTGAAAATACAAAACTATACTTCAGTCAGGCCCAAGTCAGGCAGTATATAGTAAAAATGCAACATGAACCATAGTGGGAAGGCACATGATGGCTGTAGGGGTGAGGGAGGGGAGAGGGAATCCTCTTCTCTGCCTCTTCTCATATGTGAGAAAAAAGCACCTGCCTGCCTGACGTGAGGTGACTCATTTTGACTACAGAGCACAAAAAAAGTACTCTGCTACTTTCTAACCCTGGCATGAGGCTGCAATCTCTGTTCATTATCTGGTTTTAATTTCATTTTCTGTCAAACTGATTTATATATCTCTGTTTGTTACATATAGCAACTTTATGTTTTATCATATGTCATTAACATAACCTATCTTTTGGTGTGTTAAAATGTAGGGTCTGTTGGAATTGAATAATTCATTTTCTTTCAAGACTGAACCCCCGATTTCCCAGGCAACAGACTTCTCTCTTACAGGAGAGCACAATTAAAACATCTCACATAAACATCTAACTCTGCAACACTCAATCACAGAGGTACAGACTGGAATACTTTTTTATTGTATTCCTCTTTTATTATTTTCCCACCTTTTCGAAGAGGCAAATAGCTTTGGAAAAACAATATTACTCTAGAAAGAGAATCTGATAGTTATGCAACCTCTACCCGTTACTTTTCTGGTATCTTTTCAAAGACAGTTGAATACATTGTCAAAGTGATCAATACAAAATAAATCTCATAGTTAAAGAGTTAAAATTAATTCAGGTAATATGCTTTTAGCTCCAGGCTGGAAAAGACATAAATTCCCATCCAGTTAGTGCTATTAGCCATCTGCTGGTTGGGAAAGCATGTAACAGCAGTTACAATGTTATCATTCTCCTAATGAGAGTGAAGAGACTCTGTAGAGCTATTTTCTCATCAGATTCCATAGATCACCATTAGACAAATGTAACGCAGTCTGAACTGTGTGCAAATAAATATTTCTTAAGCTTGCTGTCTGGCTTGCTTTCTGAGCCACATTACTCTTTACATCCTCTATGACACTCACTATATGTCTGGAGTTTCTCTCTAAACTCATGCTTTAGCACACTTTTTTACTCAGCGATCAAAGCGCCCGTTGCCCTGATGACCTGTCTCTCTCTACAGAAATTACAGCAGTTGTTGCAGTGGTGGCCCAAGGATCATTTCCGTTTCTTTCCTTCCTTTTTATAGTTCTTTGATATAGAAAAATATACCAATTTACCTGAGGCCTAGATTCCCCCTGGAGATATCCAAGGTGATCTTAAGAGGGGAAAAAGAAAAGAAATATGATGCCGAACTGTAAAATACTGGTGTCTGTTTTTGCTGTTACTTTGCACTGTTGTGTTGTTTTGGTTTCACTGTATTCTGCAGTATAATGTGCATCTACAGCATCAGTCAAAATAAAAATCCTTAAAAGGATTTTAAAAGTGTGTCCCTCAGATACTGTCCATGTGTCTGGCAGTGTCATGGTAGGTGGATGAGAAAAATAATGAGAGGAAAAATGAAGTGGTATGATGGACGCTAACAGTGGCTTCCCAATGTCTGAGACCTGTTTATTTTTCTGTTTGTTGGTGTTTAGCTACATCTCTATAGATGAAACACTTCAGAGTCTGGAGGCCCATTCCTTCAACAGTTTAAGTAAAGTCACTCACATGTAAGTACTGTAATTAAATAAATGAATACAGCAATGAGATAAATTTGAGATGTGTGGAAATAACATACATGATGATGTTTGAGTTGTCATTCCTGTCTCCTTTATAGCTAAATATTCCTTTTCTCATTTCCTTTCTCCATAATGTGGAATGAGTCAGTCTTTTTTGAGCTAATTTTATTATGCTTTCTTTCCATACATCTTTTTTGTTTCCTTGCTCTTCTGTATCCTCCCATAGAAATGCAGGTAAATATAGTGAAAAATATGTGGGGCTACATCACAAGATTGATGGCAAGTTGAAATAAAATGGCAGATAAGAATCACTTCTGTCAAATTACTGCAGGTAAGTGTAAAATGGTAATATAAGCACCAGAAATAAAATCAGAAGGGCCAAAGCACAGAGCAAAATGGCACTAGCTGGAGACATGAAGAATAAGAAGTAATAATTCTGAAAATGCACTAGTATAATGAAGAGTGTTTATATGGTTATTATATGGAATGGGAATAATATGGAAAAAGGCTTCTGGGAAGTGTTTTTATACCTTTTTGTTCTGATGGTCCTCACCAAATGATGCACTAGGATAGTTACAGAAATGGTAGGATACCTGCATCCAGAGAGTTCCTGTCATTCATCAGGACCCTGTTAAAATGAGAACGTAATGTACTGAATAGAGAGCTTCATAGGATCCATCCTGTATCTGGTACTCTTCCATGTTTCCATCATTGATCCAGAGGAGGGAATGGAAAGTATGCCACTGTTGTAAAGCTCATCAGGATGAGCTACAGTTTGTCATACTTCAGAGAAGATTTTTGTTTGCAGAGGTTCCATGGGAGAGCACTGTTGGTCATCGTGGATCCCGAAAACATTGTCAGAGAGGAAAGGCTTCTGTGTCCAGAAAGAAAACATGCCAGAGGCAGATATATCCTTTAAGGTTGTTGCAAGGGGTGAAACCTACCACCCATTTTCCACACTGATGTTTGACAAAGAAAAAGTAATAATAAGGTTAAATTAGATTATATGAAATTCATGTTAGACCGTAGGAAGTGTTTTAGTATGGTTGGCATAAGTAAACACTAGAATTGTTTTCCCTATCACTGCAGGCCGTCAAGGCTGTGTGATCAGAAAATTCATAAATCTATTTAATCTTCACTCAGAGAAAGAAATTGAATTATCAACTTAACACTGCTCTGTTTTCTATGATTTTTTTTCCTTTTACTTCACACATTGTGAAAAAGAAAGACTAATAAAGTTACAGGAGAAAATATCATTACTGTTACTGAAGATAGAGAGAAACTAATGCTGGAAAGTGTAAGTGACTCGTCTAAGAGAACCTGACAGACATAGCTAGAAGCACAGTGCAGGATTCTGAGACCTAGTTCAGTCCAATAACATGCTCCAGTAGTATTCCTGAAAGAGTTTCACAGGAAGATTTTGGTGTAATATCACTACTTTTCTTTGGTTGTAATACCATTCCTTCTTCTGTAGCTCTTTTTTCCAGATCTGTTGTGTTCATGTTCTCTTTCACAGTTGTTGTGTCTTTAGAATTTCTTGTCTAATACAAATGAACATTTAATGAAACATTTACTGGCAGCACATTTTATCAGCAATAAATAAAGCATTTGCCACTATGTGCTACAAATTCCTCATGTGGTACTTCTTTTGTAGTTCACTTTATTAGAAGTTAAAGATAAAATGCTCTTGGGCCATTGCATTTCATTGTAGGATTCTTCCATGCAATATGCAGTGTAGTAGCTTGTTGTTTTTATCTTATATGGATGCAAAGACTTCTTGAGGACAGATTAGGGAAAAAGGAGACAGCTGGCTAGATAGCTGTTTTCTATTGTTTCTGTATTAGAGTCCAAGTGGAGACCGAATTCATAACGCAAAATTAATTTCCTTCAAAGAGTAATATAATGTAAACCTTTGAGTATAAAGAACTCTTCCACAAAATGCACACTTTTTAATGTGTCACCAGTTTGACAGAGTGGTGGATGGAGCTCTGGTGTTGCCAGTGCCTCCCAAGGCACTCATTCTTGTGATATACTCTATAACACTGCCTAATTTGCACTAATTTCTGCTATCTAAAGGGTGATGAGGAACACGAGTAGAAGCCTTTTCTCTCATCCTCTTCCATTCTCTAACTGCCTCCAAAGCATGTTTAGATGCCTGCCTGGGCGGACAGCCAGTGCCCCTTGCCATAAGCAGGCCTCTGCCATGGCTTCCATGAAGGGAGGGCACACCAGAAGGTTCCAAAATCACTGCATTACCACACCCTGCCAGACCCCAGGCCTGGATGTGTTGTCCATGACTAGGAAGCTGCAGGCCTGGGCAGGAGTCAGCAGAGTTCACGGGCACCTACACTCACATCACCTATAGCACAGGCTGTGGGAAGGACACGGTGAGAATGCTTCCTGATCTGCTATAACAAGGGGTATAGTAATGTGGACCCCTTATATATCTCACAAGGCACTACCGAAAAAGCAACTGTGCACAGACATACAAGATATAAGTTTTATTTTTTCTTCTGCACAAGAGTCAAACTACCCAGAACTACATCAGAATTCACAAAAGTCATAGGCAAACCCCCAGGATTTGCAGATAGCCCACAAAGAAGGGCTCTACCACTCAAAAGTGCTTACCAGGTTTTTAAAATATGTTTTGGAAAACATTTATCATTTAATCAGGGAATATCCAGGCATCTGGTAACTTAGATGGTTGCATATAAGATGCGATAGAAAACAATTTATAAATATGATCATTTTTATGAATTGCTTCCATAACTCCTGATTTGTTAACACTTATCACTGTTGGATTTACTTTCCAAACAACAGAACTATATGGGGCTAAATTTATATGTTGTGCTATGCATTTGATTAATGTTCTCCATTTACATAGTATTTTCAAAGTATTATTGCTGAAATAATACTGGGTTATCAAGGTGTTTTAAAGGAGATTGAGGTTACCCTAACAGTTTTGAAAAGTCATTTCACAGAGTTCCATTTTTACAGCTTGTTTTTCATTGAACTTTCCTAAAGTGCAATTTTACGTAAATAAAAATAATCTTTTAACCCTAATTTAAACTTATACACAGGGTTTCATTTTAAAAACATTTGTTTTTAAATATAAGAACTTCTTAGGAGAAAATTTAGTGTTTGTGGAAGGGAGGAACTAATTGCTTTGGCTTGAGTCAAGTGTTATGTGAATAGGCAACCTGTGTTCGTCATGATCCCTGTCTGCCAAGTTTAGTAGTGTGCTTCTGCCTTGATCTTCAGCAATTCATTTTCTTGGTCCTTATTTAGTTCATGTGCCTCTGTCCTGATTTTCTTTTCCTTCCAGACTTCAGCTCTCTTTAAGTATAGGTCATATTTTTATGAATCTATGCCTTTCAAGTACTGAGCAACTTCTGCAAACTAAGGATACTGATCACATGCTGTATTTTAATGAGCCAGATCTTATTTCAGTTGTAAGTAATGGCAAAAGTCCCACACTATGAAGATGTAAATAAGGCACAAGATTTTGATGTTTTGGGTTTTTTCCCCAGTTGTGTTAAATTGATCTCACAATGGTTTCTGGTTTCTTAAGTATGTCTGTAAGTCAAACTTAAACCTGCTTACAAATTCAGAACTGTCTTTCCCGCACAATTACATAAGTATTTATTTTTTCTAGATGTAATTGTGAAAGTGTCTGATTAGGAGTCAATATTTCTGTGTGGATGTTTTACTAGTAGAGCTGCAGCTTGGTAGCATCACACTAAATAAAAACGTTTTGTAATTAGGTCTTTATTTCTCAGGGAAACATTCCTGTGAAAGGAACCCCAGAAAAATTCACTCTTTCTTTTCCTCTCTTCTCTGTATCTCTGCTCACTCTTCTCTGATCTCTCCCTACTCTCTTCTCCTCACTTGAAAAGTATTCTCCTCTTATACAACCACATAAAAAGCTCTCTCAGCATTTGGGAAGAGGCACAAAGGTTATGGTTCAAGTGGTTTGCCCTCACGTATATGACGTCATTTGGAGAGCTGGTGGGGGACCACTCTCCAGCTCTGCAGTGAGCTGCAGTGAGATGGAGCCAAGGGCAGGGCAGCCCCACCATCCTCCAGGCCAGGGTTGCACTTCCCTTGGACAGCTTGTGATGCCAGGCCGTGGGATACAGCTCTGCAGAAAGAAAGAGAGACAATAAATATATAACAAGCAACTGGAGAGGAAAACTGAAGAGATTTGTGGGGGACTGCTGTATACCTGCAGTGAATTTCAGGGCACAGGGATAAGTGTTGTGCAGAAAAATCTTGTTAAAATCCGCAGTCTGGAGGCAGGGAATAGACTGTTGGAATAGCCTAAGCCCGTTTTCTGGTGCCAGTGGTGCAAAGGCTGGACAAGTGCATGCAGATGAAATAACATAAATAGTTTGTCTGTAGGGGGAGAATAAAACATGGAAGCAGATGTAGAAGTGAGAGAAGCGAAGGAAGCTATAGGCAAAATAAGTCTAAGATGGTAGAGAAGGGCCCCAAGTTATTACAAGAGAGAAAAAAAGAGCTTATTTAAAACACTTCAGAATTTCTGACCTGGATATCCTTAGTCTTTCTAGGTATCTCAGCATAACATGATTATATTGCTACTCTATTTTACCAGATTTTACCATCCAAGGAGTCTTTCTGCTGTGCCTTTTGCAACCGGTCTTGTCTATCTCGCATTGGCCTCTTCGGCCACCAGCGCGCTTGTAACAAATGTGGGTAGAGTCCTTCCCAAATCTTCATTCGTGAAGTCCAGCCATGATGGCCAGATTTGTAATTTCTGAATACTGGACTTAAACAAACTCAAGGATGAGTCAATATTGCAAGGCAGAAATGAAAAACAGATCTGGTAAATGAAATTTGGAATCCACTTAAATATATAAATATTTGTGCTTTTTTTAATAGAGAATGTTAAGTAGCATATTAATCTTTCTAGAGGTTACACGGCAAACATATGTCTCAATTAATTAATTAGACTAATATTTGAATAGTTATTATTAGTTTCATTTTTAGATTCTTCTGGATTTAGAACTAAACAGTTATATCTCTGTAACTGAACATCAGTTTATAATTATTTGTAAGTCTTGACATATGTCTTTATATCATTAAGTGACTTTCTCTGCATATCTGTTCTTGACATGATAAAGTTTTTTGTGTATTTTCTTTAAAAAGCAAAACTGAGTTGCTGTTCATGGACAGTCACGTGGTGGTTTGATTGTGAACTTAGTACATTTTTAATTCCTAGTCTGAATGCCAGAACATCAACTGTAAAACATTAATTGTCTTTAAAGGACAAATAGGCCAGTTTTAAATGGTTTATGCACTTCTAAAAATAGAGCAGAAGTTGAATATTTTGTAAAGTAACTTTGAACAATTTTGTAAATATTCTACAATAATTCTATTATCTTGTGGGTAGGTAGCAGCCTCTTTCTTTCTTATGAGCATCTCTAAGTAATTTTGGTTAGGACTGCAAAGTGCAATGTTTGTTCAGGGCACCTTTTGCCTTCTTGCATCAATGGTGAACAAAGATGCCTATCTCAGATTTTTTTTATATCTTAAAATCTCAGAATTTTTTTATATCTTAAAAGCACTTAATTCCCAGAAGGACTCAGAATTGTTACATTCCTGTATGCTATGATTAAGGTGTGTTTGTAGAGTGCGTCAAAGTTGCATTTCAAAAGTCATTTAAAATCAGTTCTCATAGACACTTAGATATCTGGGAACTAGCTTACCAGACATTTTTAAGTATACTCTTTGGCTTTATCTGCATTTCAGGCAGCTAAGTCTACTAATAGTTTTCCTAGAGCTGCTTTTCAAAGAACCTTAACTTTTTAATTTAGTGAGTTTCAATCTTTCCAACTCACCAATCCATAAAAGCTAAATGATAAAGTGCAAACCCTGCTTAATGAATTTACTGATAATCAACTTGCTCTTCTTAGCTTTATGGATCCTTTGGGATTAATCTTTACACCACAGGAGTCTTTTGATTACAATTTGAAAATTAGTATCATTTATGCACCTTTGAGTATATTACTCATGATGGATTACTGTAAAAGAAATTGTGAAATTCAGTTTGTGTATCAGTATCCTGTTAACTGATGAGCTCAGAACTATTAAAATATCTTTCCTCCTTATCAGCTTAACTTCATAGGCTCCTTTATCAGTGGAGCACTAGATATCCTTTAAATCTGTGATTTTATGGAGGAATTCCTTCCAGTACTCTAAGAGTAACGATGTTTAAATGTTTAATACAAGGACAGAAGTACAGTTCATTAATGGAACTGAAGATCTTTCTCTTTTTCATGCAGATGAGATGAGAGGCCACATAGTCAGGCCAGTTAAATGCAGGAGGCACATTTGACTGGACTAGAAGTAGGGATAATTGGATTTTCCTCCTCATTTTTTATCTTAAGCATAACATTCACTTTTGTCAAATCACCTTTTACCTTTTTATACCTCTCTTATCCTCTCTCTCATTTATTTTGACTGGAGACTTCTATGCAACTGTCTATCTGCTCCACAATGGGCCCTTTTCTTCCTTTTGGGCTTTACAAAGTGTAGGATGAAATGCAAGTATAAAAAGAGTATATATTAAAGCATACTTCTTTTCTAATCCTAGCATTACCAATTCAAGTAAATTGAACAGCAGGGGCATAAACCTTTCCCCAGTGTTCAGTTGAATCATATTGATTCCCTTGCTCACGTGGTTTAAGCTTTTCTCTCATTATTGTGCTGTCTCATCTGGCAGTTTAAAATATTTTATTCCCAGATTAATTAGGTTTTCATTTGCCTTTTTTAAACAGCACATGTCCTCTCATGGCCCAGTAATTTAATAAACCAAAATT
This sequence comes from Manacus vitellinus, assembly GCF_001715985.3. NCBI lineage: Eukaryota > Metazoa > Chordata > Aves > Passeriformes > Pipridae > Manacus > Manacus vitellinus. Next base: position 22,725,719 of record NW_021940750.1, read on the forward strand.
GTATCTCACTACATTATTTTGCTCTTTCAATTTTAGTACCATCTGCAGATTTCGAATTCTTACTTCCAGTACTCTCATCTGAATAATTTATGCAGAATACTATGAATAGCAACAAACCAAAACCTCATGACTCTGTGATACTCCAATGCATTATCCATTTCCAGGCTGAAGGCTGATCTAAAGACTGTCTTTCCCTGGAAAATGTTTGGTCCACAACAGAGCAGTATCAGGCCAGGAAGCTCATGAATCCAACATTTTGAAAGCAGTCAGTGATGGAAAAAAACATGTCAGTTAAAGTTTATTGAGCAAGTTCCACTGCTGGTAGTGTGATAGCTACATAACTAATAAAATAATTTGAAAGAGGCAAGAAACTGACACTGAGAGGGTTTATTTTAAATACAGAAACACATCTACAGTTCAAGGTAGCTAACAGACATGAAGAATATTTGAATGCAGCACTATGGTAGCAGTACTATAGCTATTAATGATATCAATTTAACATGCAAGTAAAAAGTAAATCCTCATTTCCCTGCAGTGTTGTAGTAAACAGAATACAAACTGAAGACTTGAAGGTGGAGCAGGACTGTTTTGGCAGTACAACAGTATATAGAGAGGTTGAAGTCTTTGTACCAGCATCTACATACTGTTTTATCTACTGTCTTCTGTCTCTTTTCCCACTTTTATTTCTTAGACAACTTGTCTGGGTTGATTTTATCCTGTAAAAATAATTCCAGTGGCAGAGTTAGCCTTTAACTCCATTTTTCTGATTCTTATATTGTGTAGATTACTTGGCACTGTTAGGCCATGGCAAATTAAATACTACTGGTTTCTGCCCACTGAGTTTCTGTCCAGTGGTAGCACTTCTTGGACTGACTTAAGACCAGAACATCATCCATATAACCTGCACCACTATGCCATCTTTACCTGTCATCTTCATCAAATTTCTCTATATATGTAGGCAGAAGTGCTTTCTTCAGCCTATTGCTTCACTGCTAGCATCAGGAAGAAGACTGGCACCATTCTTTCTATATGGTTTCTATAATTAGAAAGACTGAGTGTTGTTCCAGCAGTGTTATGAGACCAGTGTCCAGAGCTGGCTTAAGGTAAAGAAATAGAAAAAAATATGCATAAATGTACATATTCTTCTGGAGACAGTAAAGAGGCCAGGAAATTAAAAGTCTGCATGCGATGGGGGAGGGTATGTGTGACTTTTTTAATAAAAGATGAAAATTCAGTAGCTCTACTGAGTCTAGACAGGGAATTTTGGCACAGTCTGATTGGTGCAGGCAGACTGCTAACTGTCATTGTGGATAGAAAAGAAAGAAATCTGCTAGAAAATAGAGGAATTAGAATGATTGAGGGAAATTACATTAAGGGAAGAGACAAGCATTTCAGAGAAATGGGGAAGAGTCATGACTCCAGGCAATGATCCTGATGGCTGGAGGGGCAGCAGCCCCATCAAAACACCTATGGAAAGCACCCATCATGGCCATAGCTGTGACTAGTGTCAGACTGGTTTTTCAACATGTGCAGACTAAAAAGCTACTTGTACACCAAGCTGTTGCCTGGGTAGAAGTATTTAAAGACATAACCATGGGCAGAAGATGTAAGGAATGAAGCCCATGTTATGTTTTGTGTCATTATATAGCAGAGGTACACTATCTTCTAAACTGCTGGATATGGCTATACAGCGAATAGTGTGTGCATTTCAAGTCTCAGAACAAAGTTAATTTAAGTGACCTGAGCCATCTTTTGATGAGTTCTGAAAAACAAAAAGGAAATATAATACAAAATACTGTTAGACACATGGAGAAAGTAACCAGAAAAATAGAACATAAAATTATAAGCGATACAGGTCATTGTAATTTGATAGGATTATTATACATAAATACTGAAAGTTTTACCTAACTTTTCTTTTTATTCAACTTTGCAGTCACAAAACACTCACTGTGTTCAAAGTAATAGCCATTAACACAGGGTATTGTTTTGATTTTAGGACCACGCAGACAAAGGATCCATAATCAAATCTCAGGTGCTTCTTACCCCCTTGCTTCAAGTAGCCAGTCTCCAGGATGGCATCTATCCAGATGATAATGCATCACTGTAAGATTGCTCAGAATGCATAGTGGTCTTGGGCTAGCATTGGCTAGTACAAAAAGCTTGTTGCAGGAGTTAAGTCCCTGAAAATTCATTTTAACATTTCTGATTTCTGTTGGGATAAGTAATTAAATATTAATTATTAATGTTCCTCTCTTTTTTACAGTGAAATTCGAAATCTTAGAAACTTGGATTACATAGATCCAGACGCGTTTAAGAACCTCCCAGTTTTGAAATACCTGTAAGTATTCCAACCTGTAACAAGTTGGCACTTAAATCTCACAGATGACTCCTTACATTATAGCAGTTTTGTTTCTTTATGTTTCATTTTGGAACTGATCACCATGTTTTTCCCTGTTGCTTTATTTCAATGACAGAAAGCTAGATAGGGTATGGGTTGGAATTTTTACTACTTTTGTAAGAAAGGAAAACATTCACAAATTCATCAGTAATTTTTCCATTTGTCTTATTGATTAAATATCTAGAACACACTAAGCTTCCTTGGCAAAACTCCACAGCTACTTTCTTCTTATGATAAGTGCTGTCATACTCTATTTTTGTAGGGAATAGTGGGAAGAAGGGACACAACAGATATATACTTATCTTTTTGCTAGATATTTACACAGGATTTTAAAGCAAACTTGTCAGTCAAATGTGAAAAGCCCACCTATATACACCTGATTTCATACATCATCTATGGCAGAAAGAAATTGTGAAAAATTCCCATGAATTTCTAAAGAAACTTCTCTGATTTTGAGTAATGTTTGGAAGACACTAGGAAGGATTCTTTCTGTGTGGAGGGGGGGCTGGGCCAAGGAGGAAAGATTTTTTCAGGTTTCTCCTATAGATGTGAAAGTAATAAAAAAAGAAAGTAGTCAAGAAATTTCATTTCAGGAAAATAGTTTTAAAGATAGAGAACTATACTTTCTTAAGTTATTTCCACTACACAGGAGTTGAGAAAGAAGGAGCACTAAGCATATCCATATTTTAAGAAAGTTTCCCTTTTTAGGGCTATATGATCAGCTCTTAACCACAATGAAAGATAGTGGATTTGGGGGTCCAGACTATTAGCAGAAGCAGCCTTAAACTCTCAAGTGAAACCTCACAAGCTACTTCCCTCTGCAGATCTGCTTAGCTGTCTTATTAGTCTGTACTCCCATTTTTTAGATGCTATAATTTATCATAAATCTGTTATTTTGAATTTTTTCAATCGTTCTTGCATTCTTTTATTTTGGACAGTTGATTATAAATGAATCGATTGACAACAGAGAGGATGAAATAACCATCCCACATTGTCAAACACTTTAAATACATTTTTTGTTGTTGTTCAGTGATCCAGTACATGTAATTTTTTCTGTTTCTCCTTTCTTTTAGTGGTATTTTCAATACTGGACTCAAAGTATTTCCAGACCTCAAAAAAATCTACTCATTTGATGTGAATTTTTTACTGTAAGTATCCGTCCTCACAGCTGGTTAAAATAACTGCCATCCTCAGATCCCAAGAAACCTGCAATGAAGGATTCTGATTTTAAGAAAAATATCAAGTCTGATAAAGAAGTTTTCCTCAAGCTTTATTTAAATGATCATTAGTACCAAATGCGGGAAATGCCAGGTCACCTAGCACAATACATTTGATCTGGATTAGAGACATGGACACAAGAGCATTCATGATACACAACTTCTACAGGCCTTTTGCTTTTATTTTGTTTTTGTAATGGCTGTGCAGTTCCTGAATTAATGTGAAGTCAGAACAATGTGACACACAGGACCCAAGCTAGCATACATCCTGCTAACGTGAAGTTGTCATGCTATCAACATTCTTCCAACAAATTTGTGCCGGCATGGTGAAGTAAATTGCAGAACAATTTCTTTAAGAAAGAGAATGGGAATACCAATGGGGAAAAGGAGGTCTCCCACTGTTATACTTAAAGGTGTTTCAGAAACACAGAGTTCTGCTTTGAACTCTAAAAAAAACCAACAGGTGTTTCTTGGTATTCAAAAAGCAAAGACAACATCCATCTTTGTGCACTAACCTGCAATTTAAGTTCAAATTCTGGGACATAATCAAGACAAGGAAGAAGAGCAGCTCAGATGAAGACTTGCAGGCTGACACAAGATAAAAGTGTCTTGGTCACTTCTTGGTCCTAGAGGAGAGTTAGAAATCTTGTATTGTAGCAGTTTTCAGATGGAAGAGGCTTGAATGCTGTCTGTGCTAGTCAAAAGGCTATTAAAAATAAGTAGTATTATGCGAGAAGGTGACTTGCAAAGACATAATTGATGATCTATCCCAGGCATTGTCTCAGTGCTCCTAAGGGGCGTTCTTGGTCAAGAATGGTCAGTTCCTACTGCATTCACGGTCTGCCATTGGCAAGATGAAGCTGAGAGCAATGTAGAAATGCTGCTTGTTCTGCTAAAAAGTCTAGACCTCTAGTAAGCAATGAGATCTTCCCTCCAAAGGATCTTCCAAAACTAGAGGCAGGCCTTGTTCTAAGTCACACTCCTTAACCTGCAGCTGTTATGCTCACCTTGGCTGTAGGCCCCCAAGATTCAGAACTCTGAGATACACCTTTATCTTAAGAACTATTAGGGAGTTTCTCAAAGACCAAAAGGGCTTTAGCTTAGATTAAACTCTACTAGATTGTAAATTAGATACTACACTTACTAAGTAGAGAGAATCAAGAATTTAGTAGGCTAGATGAAACAGAAGCAATTTATACAACCATCTGTGTTCTTACTTCCAACCAACTCAGCACCTTTCTAAGTGGCAGAAAGCAAAACATTATTTTACTTCTACATTGAGTTTTTTTTGATAGAGATCACTAATAAAAGATAAATATAGGTCCTATATGCTACAGACTTTTTAAAGAGTAGACCTGTACTTTTTCAAGGGAGATATTTCTATGTTGTATATTTCTAAACATTGCTATTCAAAGAAAGGTAGCCTTTTTGTTTCTTTAATCAAGAAAAAAATGCTCTTGAAAAACAGTAGGTCTCTAAATGATGAATAAGGTATAGTGGGGGAAAAAGCATTCATTATATTACTGTTTGTCTTTGAGGTCAAGCAACTTACAAGTAAACATTTATTTGGAAAAGTGAACCAATCTGAAAAATATCAAACCAATATAACTTCTGGTGAAAACCACCTATCAGTGAAAATTACTTGGAATTAAAATGGCTCTAGTACTGCTCAGTGTTAGCATATATGTATGCAGATATATAGCACAGAAAAGAAATAAAATTGTTCCTGGCACATGGGCAATTGTTAGGACTTCTCAGCCTATGGACTTTAGGGATTGGCCTTATTAGATCACATCTAATCCACAAGCTGAAGAAAAGAAAAATTTGCAAAATATTTTGGTTTCCAGACTACAATATGATTCAGGAAAAATCAGAAGAAGGACAATAAGACACTTTGCTCTGCCCTTTGTTTCTACCAGTTTTTTCCTCTCTCCTTTTTCCAGTTTAGTTGTAGTAAATCTCTTCAGTTCTTCTTTCTATCTTTCATTATCAACAGAGTTTTGGTCTGAAAATACATAGTATTTGTTAAGACCACAGAGTAGGAGTAAAAAAGTATTTAAGAAATGACAGATAATGAAATAGTCATTTGGACAAGAGAAGAATCATTAGATTAGATCCCACAGTAAGTTATTTCACTTGTGCTAGATGCAGTTCTGTAAAGTGCAATGCCTCTGTCCTGAATAATGTATTATCTGATGTCTCATCTGACCTTAGAGAGCAGGATTTCAGCTCTAAAGCCATTTGGGTTGTTCAAGTCACACTGCAGCATTATTCAGTCTGCTAATTCTCTGGCTTATGAGACCAGGGACCTGTCTGTGACATTAGCCACTATAATCACACAGGCTGGTACAACTCACCAGGACTACAAAACCTATCTACCTCACAAACTCTCTTCCTGGATGCTGGAACATGCTCAATTCTTCATTCCACATGTATATTCTGGCCTTAGATATAACTAAACAGGTTATCCTTTTAAAATTTTATTTATTTTTAAATAAATAAATGTTTATTTAAATAAATTTAAATTTATAATATATAATACTCATTATTTCTATTAATTTTAACATTATTAATTACATAATAATATATATATAGAATAAATTTATTTATTTAAATAAATGAAGTTTTATTTTAAACTTTCATTTATTATCAAGGCAGAGAAAAATTAATAACAAAGATGTTCTGGAGAAGCTCTGTTGGGCAGATGTTTCATTGTGATATTTTGTCTCCTTTTTCAGTGAAATTGCAGATAATCCTTATATGACTTCAGTGCCTGCAAATGCTTTCCATGGGCTTTGTAACGAATCTCTAACCCTGTAAGTTCTTCCAGTTTAAGTCACAAAGCAATGACCTCTCTGGTAATGCATATGGTAAAATGTTTAAAAGAAATTATCCCTGTCCTACTCTTCAGTAGTTTGTAACAGAGAAACACCATAGACAGGCAGTATCCATAATTTAGTTTGCATAAATCCTGTACTTTGACAGCTATTTGAACCAGTCCTGCTGCTTTTCTTTAAACTGTCTTGATTAAAGTGCTTTGGGTTTTGTATGACCCTAATGCCAGTGAATGATTATATTGGAGAAAATCAAATGAAAAAGTTTGCAAAGTTTTCCCCCTGTAAAGCTACAGCATGGTTAGAACTGTGTCTAACTCTTTTTGCAACCTAAATAACTCATACCATGAAAACTAATGGATGGCAAACATTAGAAGAGTCATATTTGAAAGAAAATTGTTAAATAAAGTTCAATTATGCAAGTCATAGTCAATGTGAAAGGGAGTGAAAATTACTGTAATGAGTTATGACCTGAACTGGGGGGGAAGAGCACTAGAATGCAAATTAATGACTTCTAAAGAAATTCTAAAAAAAACCCATTTTGCTCTAAGGGAGAAAAAGAATGAACTCTAAGAATTCAGGCACGCCCGATAGCAAAATCAGACCTGTTTTGCTAGTTGTTAGTTCCTTTAGCCTTCCTTAATCAATCGTCCAAGGATTTTGTTTCCTTGCTTTTAGTTTGATGGTGGGAAAGTTATAGCACAGTGGTTTAGTCTCATTCTGTCATTGCTGTAAAAAGAGGTAAAACACGGCACACCTGCCACATGGTATCCTTGAATCAGGTATATTCAAGAATGCTTCTGGGCATTTGGTTTGACCTTGCACTATAACTACTTCTTCTTCAAGAGATTAAAATTAACCCATCCATAAATGAGCTGTTGTCAAAAAAAATGATACGTAAGATGTTAGGTATTCAGGTATTGAAGCAACCCAAAATAGACTAATTTATTATTTTTTTTCCTTGCAGCAAACTCTACAATAACGGTTTTACCAGCATTCAAGGCCATGCTTTTAATGGGACAAATCTGGATGCTATGTAAGTAGCAGACCATTCTCTTCTTTCAGAAGACAAAAAAACCCCCTTTGATGCTTATTCAAGGTTCTGAAACACATATCTTACTCTAATTACTTTTAAGGAGTAAAAAGAGGATGTTAATTTCAGCCAGCAACAAAAATATTGTCGCTTAATGTCTTTTCCAGTGTGTTTTCATTTGGTATGTATATTTATAGCTCAGAAATAAAATCATGGTAGGTAATTCAGTGTGAGTTTTGTGCTGGCTTAAAGCTACAATAAAATTTCATTTGATCAGTAACTTTTCTAAGACAATTTGGAAGATAATTATACTGTTGTTCTTACATGACTGTTTATTTTAGTAATTGTAGCAGTGATAATTGTAGCAGCTCTTTCACAGAAATCTCTTACCTGCATAAAAGAGAATGGTGTAAGCTGCTGGGAGCAATTCAGAGGAACCAGTCACTTGTATCAGAAATGAGAGATGCACATCTCAAAAGCGTGAATCAACCATTTCATATTTCCCTTCACCTTCTTATTGTATTTTCTGGAAAATTAATTCTTAGTGAGTGAATATCCTTTTTACACCATACCCCAAATCATCTGCCTCAATCATTAACACAGAATAAATCTCAATTCCAGAGGCTCCATTCATTTTGGCAGAGCTTACTCTGGTCCTACAGGGGCTTTCCTGAAGAGTCTGGCTGTCAATCTCATGAGTAAAGAGATTTCTTCATCGTGAGCTCTTAAATTAACCAGAGAGACATGGTGATAGATATGCTTATTTTCAGTACTTTTTTTCAAATTGGGCTTAAATTCTGTAAGAATATCAACAGAGTATCCTTCATGTGGTCTTAATTTTTCCAAACTTCCTTTTTTACCTTAACAGCTAGCTAGACTTAAAGTTTGAAAGGTTTGAGTTAAACTAAAGATCTGAAACAGACCTTATTTTACTCACATTAGTTCAGTTACTTTGAACTTTCACATGAGAAAGGAAGTTTCTCATGACGACATAGTGTTTGTACTAGTGCCTGCAGAAATCACAAGATATAAAATATGGCAAAATGAATCCAGTGTCTTGACTGAATCCCTCTAAGCTGTACATAGCAATACTTAAAACCTTTCTAAGCCAATATATGAACTGCGTTGGCTCTTCCATTTCTTACATTTTGATGAAACACAAGTTGGAAACTATTTTGTAGCAATTTTTCTTTATGCTTCTCTGATAGTGTGCAAGTGCCACTGTTTCTGGCCTCTTTGGAATTCTCATTATTATTAAAGAATCAAGTGAAAATGTAGTTTTAGAAGATCTGGGGTCCTAAACATCTGTTATTGGACTGAGAACTAGAGAAGCAGACAACACATACTATCTTCTGTAGATACTGCTTGCTTGCTTTCTTGTGGAAAAAAAGTTTGTAATTAGTATTGTAATTTAAGTATTCTTTAAGGCTTTGAGAGTAGGAGGCAGAGAGATCTGGACAGACTTGAGAGCTGGGCAACCACCAACTACAATTAGTTTAACAAGAGCAGTTGCTCTGCAGATTCTCCATCTGGCACAGTGTAATCCTGGTTATACATACAAAGTGTGGAACAAGAGGCTGGAGAGCAGCCTTGCAGAGGGAGATCTGGGAGTTGCAGTGCCCTGGCAGCCAGGAGGGCCAACCGTGTCCTGGGGGCATCAGGCAAAGCATCACCAGCTGGTTGAGGGAGGGGATTGTCCTGCTCTGCTCTGCACTGGTGCAGCCTCACCTCTAGTGTTGTCTGCAGTTTTGGGCACCACAATATGAGTGGGACAACATTAGTGTGTGTTCACAGGAGAACAATCAGGATGGTGAAAGGCCTTAAGGGCAAGAACTTGAGGTCTTTGCTTGTTCAGCCTGGTAGAGAGAAGCCAACAACTTCCTCGAGAGAGGCAGTGGAGGGGGAGGTGCTGATCTTTCTCTAGTGACCAGCAATAGGACCCAGGAAAATAGAATGAACCTGCATCAGGAGAAGTTCAGATTTGACATAAGGAGAAGGTTCTTCACTGAGAGGGTGGTCAGATCACTCTCATGGAGAGTGGTCACAGCACCAAGACTGTCAAAGTTCAAAGAGCATCTGGATGATGGTCATAGTCATATGATTTTGTTTTTGGTCATTCTGCAAGGAACAGGGAGTTGGACTCCATGATACTTGTGGGGGCCTTCTAACTGGTTATATGGATATGCTCTATGATTCTATGATCCTAAGTGAATCTTTCCAGAGACTGGCTATGATGCCCTAGTTAATCAAATTTAAAAAAAGAAAAAAAAAAAGGAAAACTACCAACAAAACAACAAAATAACTAGAACTAGACTTATGTTCATGGCTTTATCTACCAGCAGTAAAAATGGTTTATTACGATAAACACTTTTCTAATTAAATCATTTGACATTTACTTGGAGCAAAGCACTACTCCAGATTTGCAAGGCAAGCTAGGGAGCTGAACATCAGTGGTAAAGATTTTATCTGTTTGATAAACTACACTGAAATTTCTAAATTAATTTTCTGAAGTAGTTTGGTTACCATACAACAAGGTAAGGTATAATTTTGCTAAGTGCAAGCTTGGAGATTTGTTGTTTCTAGCAGCAGCATAAAGCTAATGCAAAAGGCAAATATTTCATTTTCTCTATTCTGATATTTCTAATTTGAACTTCTCTTTACCTACCACTGTACAGTTAAGGAAGTACCTGTTTTTCTCTGTGTCTGATTCAAGGGCCTTTGAATTCAACAGAAATAGGAACAAAAAGAAACTAACAGAAAAAGGGTGACAGAAATTTGAATGGGTTTGGAATGATGATCTCAAGGAGAAAAATAAGTAAAAAAGGAAAACAATCAAAAATAATAATAAATTTTTAACAAATTATTCAAAGACTCCATGTTCCATCCATAAATCAGAAGATTTTGGGAATCTCTGAGGCTATCTTCTCCTATGCACTATGCCTTTCTACCACTCTTGCAATATTAAGATGCCTATGAAATTCAAGGTCAAAAAAATCAATGCAGATATAGGCATGAAAGCATGCATAAATGGTTTCCATTATCATCCTGAGTAATGGCACTACCTAATTGATTATCTCATCCAACAAGGATGTGTGTTTGATAACAAACCACAGTACTAGTGGACAAGATTTGTAGAGGTGGAGAAGTAAGAAACCAGGAATGAAGGGCAGAGAGACACTTTTACTGAAAAGCATTAATCTGAAACTTGAATCCATCATTCTAACCCATCATTAAGGTCCATAAACTGCATCACTCCTGCAGACTTCTGCAAGTGGTGCTGTTCCACCAGTGTTTATTTCTGTAAGGAAATTGGTGGGGAAAAAAGAGATTTTAAAACATATTTCCAGTGAATGGCAAAATATATTTGTGATGAGCTTTTACAGAGCTGTCTAAATTACTGAAATGGAAAGTGTGCAATCTCAAAATCTAATTATAAAAATAAACTCTAAAAGAATATATTTACTTCAGTATACACTTTCAGGGTTCACTTATAATGCTTGGCTCAGCTCAGAGTCAAGATAAACAATTGTGTGGAAAAATTATACGATGAATCTTTAGCACTCCTTACTTACCAGTGCATTTCTTTTGCCTGTTCTCCCTTTCTTTAACCTTAATTTCATAATCCAACTGGATGCATAAATACATTAACATGTTACATGTTCAGAGCCCATTTAATGCTGTAGTGGTGATACTTAAATATGTGGCCAACATATTTATCTTCTCCTTGTTTCTTAAGCTCTGCTGCCTTATTTTAAAACTAGAAGCTGAAAGCAGGCAAGCAGACAATAATAATTCCATCAGCCAGTGAGGTGTTCCAAGTAGGAACTTTGGTAAATTTACTTCTTTTTTTGCAAAATCTCCCCTTTTCCCTAATCTGTCTGTTCATTCTTATTCCATCATACCCTGTGAAGATAAAATTGGTTGTGGGACTGCAGTAAAATCTTATTGGTGAAATAATCCAGCTTTAAAAAAAAACCACTAAAGAAGGTGAGTCCAGCTGCAACACAGGGCATGAATGACCTTGGACTATAAAACAAGAGAAAAAGAAATCTTGCACACTTAAAGAAAGGTACGTGGCACTCACTATATGCTCTTTAGTTGAAGGTAGCTGGTCAGAATTTTTCATTCATATCTTTTAACCCCAGAATAAAGTACACTTTTGGTAAAAATAAAATACTTTGTAAAATTATCTTCAGATTTTTCATTATTTTTCACTTTTTCATCTCAGTTGAAGCTTTTGAATATTTTGAATATTCAGGATCTTGTTTTTCTTTTGGCACCTCTTGCTTTTCACGTTTGCTCTGCATATCCAAAATAGTATCCTTAAAGATCTCCCAGAATGCTCTCAATGATGTAATTTTCGTACTTTTGCTTTTTTTAAAGGAAGTTTTCTCATATATATTTATTTCTACCTTTTGGAGACTATAGCTGTGTTTGCCTCTTCAGCTTTTTTGGTCGTAGGGAGTTGCTGACTATCAATACCTGGTGGTTGCTCTTCTAAAAGAGACTTGAGGCACTAACATTTTGAAACAGTGTGCATGCCACTCAAGATGAAATCAAAGGCTGCTTTTCCTCATGTGGACTCTAACCTGTTGCTTTATGAAGCATGCACTGGTAATGTCTGAATACTCAGTATCTCTGTCATGCCCTGACATGACATTGTCTGCTTTTACAAAGCACTTGAAATGTCCTGTTAGTGTTTCATGCCCTCAGAATGTCCTGCTCAGCACACTGCAGTCATGTTGTTTTCTGGTGGGAGAAAACAACTCTGTATTAATCACTGGTATGGTTACCTTACTGATCTGACTGGATTTAAAAAAGGGGGAAAAAGCCTTCATTTACTTACAGCACCATGAAACCATCAGCATTTCCTACTCCAGATTCAGTAGGCACTACTACAGATTTCTGACATACTTTGCTCTGTGGTATTCATGTCTATCTGACTGCCACCTACGAACGCTCCAAAATGACTATTATTCTAGTGTCCCCACTGAGGCTAGATATTACACATCAACTATGTGATTTCTAAGACTTCAAACATTTGTTTAGACATGTGGATACCACTGTTGTGGTTTTCTCTTCTGCAGTGTATTTAAGTGACATTCTATATCATTTAGCTATCACTAATGGCAGGATTAAAGGCAGTCTCAGAAGGAACTATACTGGCTCTACGTAAGCTTTCTTTCTCAAACTAATATCTACCAAAGTCCTATTCTTTCCATTTAAAAGCGGTACCTATCAAAATAAAAGAGCTTAAACAACTGAAATCAATTAGCATCAGGAAATTGTACATTCTGATGGGCCTGACTCATTGATGTGAAAACTGGCAGCTAACATTGCAGCCCCTCCTTAGTAACACATGGTTATGAACTTCCCAACGTCTCTAGCTGTTTCTATTTGTAAGTTTGAAGGTTTATTACTTACTGTGGTGCTCAAATATCAGGGAAAAATATTTCAAAATTGGACAACCAATTATCTGGTTGTATAATAGTGTCTAGTTACTAAAGCAGATAGGTTTTGTTAGGTCAAGCAGGTTTTTGTGTCCTTCAAAACTACAACCTAGATGTTGAAATCTTGGATTAATTCTTAACTCTTGCTCTGGTTTTAATTTTTGTATTTGTTTTGCAGCTAAAATCATTAGGAAATTTGTACACTGAAGGAAATGTTCACAACAATAGTGTGCCATTTACAGAATACAAAAGTCAGTTTCAGAAAACACAAACACCAAGTGATACTAGAGTGCCATACATTTCTAAAGAATAGAAGCTTCTTTCAAACAATAGCAGAAGGTGACATAAGCTATTTTCCTCTGTAAGAAACAAGGCTTAAGTCATGGGCAAAGTCCAGTGAATAACATGCCAGAAGCATTATTCTGGTTTGGCTCCCTCAGACTTTCTATTGTGTAACGCAGATGAAGTGCATTTACTTCTCATTTCTCACTATGGTGATCAATATAAGCTTATATTCAGTGAATGTTATGAAAAATTTGCCAATGACTTCAACCAGGACAGATTAGAATCTTTACTTGATTTTTTCCACACCTTGGCTTGCCAGCTGGTCAAGGCAGGAGACTGTCCTGCTCTGCTCTGCTGTGGCCTCATCCTGAGTACCGTGTGCAATTTTGGGCAACAAAACAGAAGAAAGATATAAAGCTATTAGAGAGCCACAGAGGGCTATAAAGATGGTGAAGGGTCTAGAGGGGAAGCCTCTAGAGGAGCACCTGAGGTCACTTGGTCTGTTCAGCCTGGAGAAGACTGAGGGGAGACCTCATTGCAGTTACAGCTTCCTTGTGAGGGGAGGAGGGGCAGGCACTGATCTCTTCTCTGTGGTGACCAGTGACAGGACCCAAGGGAATGGCCTGAAGTTGTGTCAGGGGAGGTTTAGGTTGGATATTAGAAAGAGATTCTTCATCCAGAAAGTGGTTGGACACTGGAACAGGCTCCCCAGGGAAGCAGTCATGGCACCAAACCTGACATAGTTCAAGAAGTGTTTGGAGAATACTCTCAGGCACATGGTGTGACTCCTGGGGCTGTCCTGTGCATGGCCACGAGTTGGACTTTGATGATCCTTGTGGGTCCCTTCCAACTCAGAATATTCTGTAACTCTGTGAACTTTATGGACACCCTCTGAAATTTGTTGCGACCATGTTTCTATTGCACTTTTTGCCTTCTTAGTTACATCGCAAGCTCATTTGTAAATGCTTATAATAGAATACCAAACATCCCTCCCTGCTTGAGGCATTACTACCTGCACAGATAGAATCTAATTCTTTCTCCTTTTATTTTACTTAATTTCTTTAATAGGTTTGGTCATCTTATCATTTCTGCGCCAACTGCACTCTGAAATTTTATGAAATTACTCTATCCTGTGAAACATTACCTCCATAATGCAGCCTGTCTGCAATTCTTGTAAAGTTTCTGTCCTTCAGTCAGACTGATGACCCCATTGTTTTCTCTTGAGCAATATTTTATGGTCATCATCTGCAGTCATCTTTTTATTCATTCTTGCCTTACAAAGCCTCCACCAGTCCTGTGCCCTTGCTGGTAAAATGTCAAGTAATCCTGAAGCTTGTGGTTATTGGGTCTAGGTCGTCCATTTTTGCCATACTTTTGTCTCTATGAGTTTCTCCTCCTGCTTCTCTTGGACCTGAGCTACCTGTAATATTGCAGTCTGTGGGCCTTGCTGCTCTCTCAAACTTCAGCCTCATGCTTTCATCTGTGGTTTGCTACTGGGGCAATTACACTTCACCCTTTCCCCTATGCAGAAAATTGATAAAATTTATAAATGGAATAGTCAAAAGTGCTACAAGTTTCTCCTGCCTATGCACCTTGGTCCTTTAGAGCCTTTACAGGATTGATCATTTTGCTGTTACTTCATCAGGGGAAACAGACATGTTCCTCTAAAGCCTTCCTTGACAACTTTCTGTGTTCTCCTCCTTAATGGGTTGAGTGCATTTCTGCCCCAAAGTGTGGTCCTGCAACTGTACCACCCCTTTTGCTGCCTTTTTTCAACCTTCTCTCAGAGGTCCTTTCTCATCATAGTACAGAAACAAAACACTTGGACTGTTTTGTCTTCTTGCTTCTTGTCTTCATTCCCGTCAGCCAAAGGAGCTAGATGCTCCTCCATCCTCCTCCAGGGACTACTATATATGGCAAATCATTCTTAATCTCATCATAAGATTTCCAGTTCCATCTAAATTAAGTTAAAAGGCATGACTAGGTTTGATGTCTGCAAGTTGTTTCTCTTGTAAACATTGTGACAGAAGTTGATTGAATTAAGTAAAAACATCACCCAGAGTTTAATTGCTGTCTTAGGGAAAGAATTATCACAGTAGTATCCATGTGTACATGTATAAACAGACAGATATGTATGTATTATGTATACATTGCAACCTAAGCTTCGGTCTCTTTTCTTTGCTCCGCTAATTCAGCATATTCCTGTCTATGTGTTTAGGAGATCTAGCTGCACGTAACTGCAATCCTTCTCACTCCTAGATAACCAGGAGGAATCACCTCATCAAGGAAATTAACATTCCTGTTGTGTTTTGCAAAGTACATTTCAGCTGGACAGTTGTTCCAAACCCACATTTTTAATGTGTCAAATATACCCAACTAATACATATTTGTATATTTATCCTCATTTCAGCTGGAATAGAATTAATTTTCTTCCTAGTAGCTGGTACAGTGCTGTGTTTTGGACATAGTAGGGGATTGTTCTCATGTTGATAACACACTGGTGGTTTCAGTTGTTGCTGTGCAGTGCTCACCCTAAGTCAAGGACTTTTCAGTTTCCTGGTCTCTGCCAGTGAGCAGGTGCACATCCAGGACGGCTGATCTGAACTGGGCAAAGGGATATTCCACACAGCAGAACATCATGCCCAGCATATCAACTGGGAGCACTTGGCTGGGAGGGCCCAAGCGCTGCTGGGGGCCTGACTGGGCATCAGTCAGTGGGTGGCGAGCAATGGTATTGTGAAACACTTGAGGCTTTTAGGGTTTTATTTCTGTCTCTCTTTTTGCTGTCTCCCTTTCCAGTACAATTTTTTTCCCAATTATTAAATTGATCTTATCTCAACACAGGGGTTTTTCCTTCTTTCCAACTCTACTCCCCATTCAGTGGGAGGTGGGGGGTGTGCGAGCAGCTGAGTGGTTCTTAGTTGCCAGCTGGGGTTAAAACACAACACTGTGCTTCTGCTGCTCCTGCAGCAGGGGTTTTCGTACACCTACAACTGTGGAGCTAGTGAAGTCAATTATTTCTCCCAAGTCTTTTCACAAAAGCTATAAATTCTACTAGGCTGTTGAGAACAAAAGTCTCAGACAGAAATGCATAGCCTCTCGGAAGCAATTTGGAACTTTACTGAATTATCTGCAATAATAATCCATGTATCTATAAGTTTTTCAAATGACATTTTCAGACCATGGTAAACAAGAATCCAGCTTAAAAAAAAATAAAATCAAGATTCATTCTAGATCAGTCACTTTTAAATCTAAAACCCCATAAATTAATTTAACATTGACTGTGCCATTTGGGTTTTGTTAATTTTTTGAGTGTTCAGTAGCCTTGCATTACCTATCTTTAATCATGCACCTTTAATTCAAGTCTGAATTCCCTACTCCTGAATCCATACTTTTCTATACATCAGTTTACAGAGTGATGGGAATTAATGTTGGTCTTTGCTTACCTCAATCATGTAATGATAGAGAAATTTGCAGTTTTACATATGTCAGGAAAGTGTGGACTGGATACTCAGGAAATTGTTCATGGTTTTCCCAAGACTTTAGAATTATTTTTTTTACTTTGAAGTTCCTCTCCTTGTTCCTCCACTGTTGCTCTTCTTATAACACAACTTCAGTCTTAACTTTTGACCTGTATAAGGAAACCTACACTTCACTATGGGGATTTTAAAGCATTTAAAACTTTTATCAAACTCAAAACACAGAGGAAATTATTTTCCTGTTTGTTCATGATTTGCTAGCTTGGTTGGTTAAAGCATGATACTAATAATGCCAAGGTTGTGGGTTCAATCCCCGTATGGGCCTTTCACTTAAGAGCTGGACTCGATGATGCTTGTGGGTCTCTTCCAACTCAGAATATTCTGCTGTTCTGTAACAATGTAATTCCCCATACCTCATTCTGATAAAAGAAATCAAAACTATTTCACCTCAGCATCACACATATGTACCTGAAGATACAGTGTGCATGCATGTGTCCTTATTATGTGTATGACAATGATAAAAAATATATTAAATAAATTAGGAACTTTATTAATTGAGGAATTTAATTTATTTTAAAAATGGAAAACCTGTTTTTGTTTCTTGGGTACATAGAAAATGAACTAACTGATTATGCTTAAATATGCTATTGGGGTAGGATGACCCTTATACATACTGTTTTTGTAAATCTGTTCAGGCAAGTAAACTGGAGATCTCCTGTAACCTATGGATAACTATTTCCACATCACTGTGTTTTGTTTGTTTCTGCAGCTATCTGCACAAGAACAAATACCTGGAAGTTATCAATGATGATGCATTTCTGGGAGTGCACAGTGGACCAACTCTACTGTAAGTAGAAGAAAATGAAGTAGAGAAATCTTTAAAAATAATACTATTTTAGGTTGCACTTTCTTTCCAACCATTAGGAGCAGAGCAGCAGGGATGGGAATAGCATGTTTACAAAAATAATACCAGCAATAGAAGCTGTGCTTTAGGGAACTGATTTATAAAATGCTTGTATCTTACAGTACATACACCGTTCCTACCAATTTTTCTTTTGAAAGATTCTGTACTACAATCTGTTTTACAACTGTACAACTGTAATATAAAATAAGGACCCTAGTAGCACACATGTAAAGGAAACTGAAAGAGATGAAAAAATAATTTTAGACAGAAAAATACTTACTTCTGCTGCTGTCTTTTCTTCTTTCTCATGTAATTTGCTTCCAGTCTGATTTTATAGTTCTCTAAAGAACTTTTCACTAAAATTAGTAATCATAATTCAGAATGAAAATAAAAGCTTTAAAGAAGAACTTCTTGAAGAATCATGTTCCCTGGCTCAAATCATGTAGTATGTAATGTAGAGCACACGACTGATCACAAGGAGAACTGAAATACTGAAAGAGGGACATCCTCCTCCACTGCAAAACCAGATGGTGCTGGCAGTGCTCAGTCCATATAAGAATAACTTTTACTTTCTGCTCTTCAGGAAAATAGCATATTCATGGCAGAATAACAGTGCATTGTTCACAGAAGGATCCTAGTAGCTAGTTACAATAACAAAAGGTGCAGAAGATATTATTTTTCTTCCAGAATCTTTCCAACTCTAGAAAATCAGGCTGGCTACCAACAACATAGGAAACTAAAGCAGAAGTTTTACTGATCATAATCAATTTATGCTAAGAAGAATTGTGTCTATGCTGTGCAAAATTGCAACAGATCTTTGATGGCAAGGTCATCATCACACCTCTGGTTCTCTCTGCTCCCCATATCTCAAGTTAGATGGATTCCAAGGTCTGTGTGCGAATGGTAGCCTGTCTTCTGCTTCAGTCACCTAAATTACATTGTCTTCTGGGGTGAAGAGGAAGATCTGGCTGCAAGCCCACCTTTCAGGACCACATCCTTCCTCAATACCTTTACCACAAGGTCCACCAAAGTTATTAGCAGAGTCCTCGGAAACATGAGACCAGTTCTGGGAAATACCAGGTTTTCCTTTCACTGGTGTGAGGGGAGAGAGAGTCATATGTCTGAAGCAGATACCTTAAATAATTGGACATTAGAAGGGCAGTCCATAATAATCATAGAATCATAGAATCTTCAAGGTTAAATGAGACCTTTAAGATCATCTAGTCCAACCATCAACCCAGCACTACCACTGTAACCCCCAAACCACTAGGGAAGGGGGTCCAGAGGGAGGGAGGGAACTAGTCCAGACCTCTTCATTTGGAGCTGCAAAATCCTTGGGATGCAGATGTGTATGAGAAGAATAGGTAAAGGCAGTAACACACAGCACTGTGTCCCTCAGGATACTGTCCAACATAAACATGCCTTTTTGTTTTTTCCTATCACTGACTCACCTGAGAGATAAACCTCAGTTGTGTCATGAGTGGTCAGATCCTGAGACAGCAGAGAGATGGTAGTATTTTCTGGCTATGTCTTAAAAGTTAGACATTTTGTATATGAAAAGCACAGTCAAAGCCCTAGTTCAACATCAGGAGAAGAACTGGCCATCTAGGCAGAGCAAAGTAGTGTGTTCAGGAAGCAGAAGGCAACAAATCAAGAGAGAAAGCTGAGAAAGCTCACAAAGGGGCTGTTCAACTGCCTGTCTGTGGTGGCTGTTGCTCCTCTTCCTCCCTGTTGGTTGCATCACCTTCATTTCCACTGCTTCTGCTTTCAGAAGGGGTCAGGCTACCTACCCCTGAACTAGAATGGCCATGGTCAGAGAACTGTGATAGAGGCTGGGTTGGTGACATGGCAGCCTTCTCTTTATTAGTATTTGGATAATAAGGCATTTTTCTGAATATTGCAGATGGCACCTTTCTCATTTTGTTCCTGACCAGAAAGACATTTTTCAGTTGATAGAACTTTACCTGGATTTCCATTACATATTTCCATTATGATATTACATGGTCACAATAAATACAGTCTCCAAGCAAGGTGCACTCTTCTGTTATATTTGGGGTGTCGTACAGCTCCCAAACATAGCACTGCACATCTTCCCTCTGAGGCTACAGGTGCACAATGGGTTGAAAAGCTGCTTCCTAGGGATGGGAGAATACAAAATATTGAGGATCTTAAGTCAAAGGGAGCTGAGAGCTTGCAGCAGCACAGATCTTTGACTCTTTTGACTCCAACTTTGGTTACTGTGGGTATTTAAAGCACCAGTGTTGTTATTGTTATGCTAGACACATGAACAAGTTAAGATGCTGCTAAGAGTTGTGGGTTAATCATATGCAATAATAACACTGCCAGGTAAGCTCCCTCTGCAAGGGCTAACTGTGAGATGTGTGAGCTACATGATACCTCTTGGTTTAGGGGCTAGAGATGACTTCCTAGGATATACATATTTAACTGTAAAGAACTTCCCTCTTATTCTGTGTTTTCAAGTTAGATCTCTCAAATGACTTGAATTTTTTCTAATCTTCTACAATTATTGTGCTATCCTAGCTACCACTGATCCTCAATCTCAGGATGTTTTATAACAGCCAGCTATCCATCTCCTATTTGAATGATATATCTCCATGGCTAATAAGAGTTCTAGTAGCACTTACAACTAAAGAGAAATAGTGTCATTACAGAGAGAAGTATTGCTTTTCAAAGGCAGAAAGCAAAAAACGGCACATAAGCATAGGAAATCAAAAGTGATTTAAAAAGCCAGAGTATTTCACATCATGGTATTTTGATATACTAGTCCTAAGCTAAAGATTTTAATACGGTGTCACAGTTTAACCCTGGTCTGAATCTCACGTCCACACAGCTGCTGACTCACCCCTGCACCCAGCTGGACTGGGGAGAGAACTGGAAGGGTAAAAGTGAGAAAACTCATGAGTTGAGATAATTACAGTTTAATAATTAAAAAAAAACCACATTGAACCCACATACACACACAAAAAAACCAAAACACAAACCAGAGGGGGAAGAAAGCAAACCAAACCCAAGAACAACAAGTGATGCAACAAAACCAATTGCTCACCACCAGCCTATTGATGCCCAGCCAGCCCCCAAGCAATAGCAGTCCTGGCAAACTTCCACCCAGTTTTTATTGCTGAGCATGATGTGATAAGGTCTGGAATATCCCTTCATCAGTTGGGGTCAGCTGTCCTGGCTGTGTCCCCTCCCAAATTCTTGTGCACCCTCAGCCTCTTCGCTGGTCAGATGGTGTGAGGAGTAGAAAATGCCTTGGTTCAGTGCAAGCACTGCCCAGTGGTACCTGAAACATCCCTGTATTATCAACACAATTTGCACTCACAAATCAAAAACATAGCCTCATACTAGCTGCTGTGAAGAAATTTAACTCTATGCCAGCCAAACCCAAAACAGAGTGGAAATCTAATATTTATTGTTGTGTCACATCAATGGCCACTAATATCTCCCACAGGAAACAGAAATGTTCTTGGAATTAGTGCCTTAGTGTACACCCTGCACTATACCATCATGATCAATATTAACGAGTCATTTACAGAGAGACCAGAGATTTGTTAACTTGCATAACAGTCTGAGAAGTCTGACCAATACAGCCTGTCCATACTCCTTGGGCAGCATAAACAG
The DNA here is from genome assembly GCF_001715985.3 of Manacus vitellinus. Lineage (NCBI taxonomy): Eukaryota > Metazoa > Chordata > Aves > Passeriformes > Pipridae > Manacus > Manacus vitellinus. Next base: position 22,746,961 of record NW_021940750.1, read on the forward strand.
CTTGGCTTATTATAAGAAATAATTTGTTAAGTCATTTTTGCTTCAGGCACTTAGCTGTTGTTAGCTGGCCATTGGATACTCCTCAAAAAGAAAGTTCTACTTTCAAAACTGTTTTGCCTTGAAATTTAACTCTATGGAAAATTATTGTGAGAATATTGCTTTTTTATTGGAGCAATGAATGGCACTGCTTATAATGGGAGCAGCCTGCAGAAAAAAACTAAAAAAAAAAAGAAAAAAAGGAACATTTACAGATCTCAAAAGAGAAACTCTGTCTTGCCTCCCCTAGCAAGCTGGAAGAACTAATTGTCTGGAGTTCCCTTTATGCACTCTTGAACTGAGATAAGAATTTATGGTTGATGGAACATCTGCCCCACAGATGGTGCTTTTTTCTGATTAGAATTTCAGCAGCAACAGCAAACTTAAAGGCTGAAATACAGACCATGGATCCACCCTAATGGAGTAATATTCCATTTGACCTTAAAGAAAACCAATGAGAAAGATTTAACTACAAAGAATTATGCCTGTCTATATCTTTGTTGTGTTAGTTTGGCCATGCTTTCAGACCCCCTAATTAGATGTTTTATTTAAGTAGATATTGAAAAGTTAGGTAATTTTTTTTTCAAATTTTCAGTTTTTCCCTGCAAAGGAAGCAGAGAGTCAGTAATTCTGGTTCCTTTGTCACTGATGTATACCCAGATGTATACAGCATCTTCATAGATGTATACACAGATTGCTCCCTTTAGAAAACTATTTTAACAGGATAATAACAGTACATTGTTCTTCATCTGAAAATGAAATCTTGGCAAGGATGCAGCAATTCAGCAGACCTGATTTACTAAATGCAATGAGAGCTGCATGAGAGCTTTTGCCCAGAGCAAAAGTTCAACAGAGTACAACAAAAATACAATCAGGCTCATTAGTCAAATAGCTTTTACAAAACACACAGTCCAAACTCAAAACATTACAGTCACACAAGATATATATGATTAGTTAATTCTCTGCAATTCTCCCAATCTAAGAATGGGTCCTACCTCAGGAGATTCTGTTGTTCCTGCCACTGGGCACAAGCAAGTCTTCAAGCAACAGGAGCACTCTGCATTCTGCTAATTAAACAATGTAAATTTGTAGATTTAAAAAAATCTTTCAGTAGAGAATAAAATAATATCTATAGTCTAAGCCCATCTATTATATATTTATTATATATTTTATGCTTTTTTAACTATTGTAATACTCAGAAATTGGTATATGATTAGGCAAAAATTCTCAATTGTACTGTGATGCAATCAGTCTCTTTTTCTTAATTATCTGTCTTTTAAATAATCAGTACTACTTGATTTCATACTACAACTGCAGCTTACAGCAATGAAAAGGATTGTTGGCAAAAGCTATTATCTCTTATATCTCCTCTGACTTCATAAAGTCAACAAAGAATTAGACCAAAAAATAATAACTCAGGAAAAAAGAAATAAAATTTGAATATCTAAATATCTGTTTAACACTTCTATAATATACAGTTGGTTCAGAAAACAACATCTCTGAAATCAGAAGCTGTATTTTATTCCCATGTTTATCTGAAGCTCTCTACAGTCTCTTTAACATTTAATCTAATGTGTAAATTTCATACAAGATAAGGAACAGCCTAGAAGTGTCACATGAGATTTATAAGAAAACATGTGAGGACAAAACAAACCAGCTATCAAGCCAATGTCAAAAGTGGTTGAGAGCACTTTGGTTACTGTTACTCCCCACAGTGTAGAGCTCCAGCTGCTGCAGACAGACCACTTCCAGCACCTGAGTGAGCTCTAGACCATGGCTATTTAAAAGCTAAAGTCTGGTCTGGATCTAGGCTAGAAGTGAATGTTGCTTGCCTCCACCATAATCCTGAACATTTGACACCTTCCACAAGGAGTGTGGTTGCCCAGTTTCAGTAATCAGCCTTGTGGGTATTTGTCAAAGGCCCTGTAGAAGTCCCAGGAGACTCTGAGCAGATCTTAGGCACAACAGGCAAAGCAGTTTGCAAGGCAGGACTTATTTTTACAAAAGCCCTTTACATGCTGACTTTTCCCAGGTATGTGATATTAGCTGGTGGCTCATTTGCTGCCTTTCTGCAGGGGAGCTAAGTCGGAGGTTGCACAAGAGAATGGGCAAGAGGTCTGATGGACTTGTCAAGAGGATTTGTCTCAAACTGAAGTGACTATAAAAGAGGCTAGGCAGGAAATTGTGATAATGAATGATAATGAGTCACAAGGACTGGATGGTTTTCACCAGAAAAGTTCTGAAGCAGCTGAAGGAGGAAGTAGTTGAATTACAGGATCACAGAATTGTTAGGGTTGGAAGGGATGTCTGGAGATCATCAAGTCCAACCTCTTCACAATATAACTCTTCTGTGCAATGTAAGCTTTGCTGTGTTTAAACAACATCTTAGTTATCAATATTATTAGATATTAATGAGACTGACCTAACTGCAGTCAGTTCCCATTTTCCTGAGCAGACCAAAATCTGTATTGATCATCTTTGACTGACTGGGACTGACCATACTTGACTGATCAGGACTTGGTAACCAGTGAAAGGATGAGAGGAAATGGCCTCAAGTTGCTCCAGGGGAGGTTTAGATTGGATATTAGGAAAAAAAAAAATCACAGAAAGAGTTGGAAGTGTTCAAAAAACATGTGCATATGGCAGTTGATGGCATGGTTTAATGGTGAACATGGTGGTGGTGCTAGATTGATGGTTGGACTTGATCATCTTAAAGGTCTTCTGGAACCTTAATGATTCTATGACTCTATACAATGGCACACTACAAAGAAATCTTCTAGGAAAATGTGTTTTCTATAACAATGCAGACACAGATACTATAGTACTGGCAAACTCCAGCTACTCGGATTCACATAGCTCTGAAGATGGTTAATTTATAAACCTTATCAATCCCATGCTTTCCAGTTTGAAGACATCTGCTGTGCTGCTTGAAGTAGATTGTGAATCTCAATAGAAAATCATCAAGACTAGATTTGTAAGGTAAAAAAATTCCTGACAATCCCACATTTTCCTCTTGGCCAGCTGACATACACTTCATCACTAACTGAGTGTGGGCCTAGGTAGAGTAACATTATAAGAAGTTATCTTCCACTGGGAGACAAATTATCACCAGACTCCCAGGAGGCTTTTCGATTTGCAATAGAGTGGTACAGAGAGGTCACAAGACTTTTTGGTGGCAGCCACCATACCAGCAGTTTAGAGACTTCCTAAACTAGGAATTTTGGAAACTTCCAAACTTCTGAGCCATTGTGCTTAATAAGGTCCATGGATGGGACCAACTATCTGTTGTTAGCTCTGCAATAGGATTAATCCTAAATCAACAAGAACTTCAGCGCAGCTATGCCTGTACCTTTTACCCAAGCTCCCCAGTGTAAAACAAGCAGAGTGCTTGAAAACACCACCTGCAATACCTAACTGCTTAAATACAAACCCTATGCACATACACAAAAGACTTCAAAGGATTCAGTAAGATAGAACAGAAATTACATAATCTTATTACTAATTCTTCCAAACCCTTTCTTCTCACTGAACAGATCTTTCTTGATAACACTCTGAGTTGCCACAGGCTTTGTATGTTCACCTCTGCTCCCTGGGAAATTGCCTCCCTCTCAGCCCTGGGCTGGCTGCTCCCTTCTGCTCGCAGCTCTCTAGAAGCTGCAGTTCCCTTCCCTGCGCATTCAGGGCCCCGGAGAAGCTCCTCTCAGCAGCTATTTCCAAGGCAAGAGCCCTTGTCCCCTAGGGTGTTCCTCCTGACCCAGCCATTTCTGAGGGGAACATTACACAACAAAACAAAAATGTATATATATTGTTCTTCTCATTACTTTGGTTTTTTGACCTGCACAATGAACCATGGCAATGACTTTCACAATGGAATGATGCAGTTTTGTGAAAAGATTACACCTTTTTTTAAGTCTTATATTCTTAGGTCTCCCAAAACTCATCTCACAAGACTGAATAATCATTACCAATATGCATGGCACTGTAGTCTACTACTGCTCCCAGTCATAGCTCTTTCCAAGAGAAAAGTCCTTATTTGCTCCTTATTACTTCATATATAAACAACTTGCTATTTCTATCATCCTAGCTGTAGCTTTTCATACTCTAATTGTAAGTGCATATAGTATTTTTAGAACTGCATATAATATTTGTTAGTCATATTAGATTTTCAAAGTGAAATTTTTCTGTTCTATTTTCTAGTTCTTTCCTGAAACTTCTTAGCATTCATTCTCTTTAACATTACTGAAAGCACTGACCTGACATTTGTAGAGGACTCAAAGATCTTTCCAGAGTGCTAGCCAAATTTAACCCCACTGTCATCCTTGTACAGTTAAAATTTCTTGATCCTAAATGCACTTTACATTCATCAATATTGAATCATATCAATTATTTTACTGCTCAGTCACACAGTATTGCAGGAGCCTTCTACTTCTTTAGACAATCACCTTTAGTTTTCACTACCTTGTATGACTTTGTGTCAGAAACAAGCTTTGTTGCAGCTATTCTCATTTTCTTTCCAGACAGTTCATGAGTATTTCAGTAGTACCGGTGCTAGCCTAGACTCTGTAGACCCTGCTGCAATGACCTGTACATTCAGATACCAATTAATTTTCCATTCTTCCTCTAGTATGAAAAATTGTCACCTGTTCTCAGGCTTTTCCCCTACTCTTTTATCTTTTAATTAATTCAGGAGAGCCATTCCCTTTGACACATAACAGATTAGTTACCTCAACAGCCCTTGATATCTGATTTTGTAAAGGCTTTTCAGAAATCTCAATTCAATGCACAAACGGAATCACCTTTCTCCATAGCTTGTGCCAGTACATCTTCAAAGAACTCCCAAGAGTTTGTGAGGTATCACTTTGCTTCCAAAGAGTCTCAACATCTCCCATCACACAGCATTTAACCACGTTACCTACTTGCAGATAGCTGCCACCACCATGAGGACTTGATGGACACCTGTGAGAGTTGCTGAAAGGCCAGTCTTGTCTTGGTAAGATCTATTCCAAGATCTAGTTTACCAAGATATTTTGCTCTAGAAGGAGAGTTCTATAAAATGTTTCAAAAGAGAAAAAGGATCTTAGCTCACAAGTTAGCAGGGGTCATCGTGGGAGCTTTAAATTACATTTGAAAGGGAACAGGGGCATAGCCAAGCTCAACAGAGATAAGATATGGGGACAGCTATAGCAACCACCCAAGGAGCAAAGGGAGACTTAAGAGGGAATATAAGCATCCAAAGATATAATCTCAAGACAGGACTACGGGGCATCCCTTTGCACCCCTCCCGGGATATTGACACAATCAAATACTTCTTTAAAGTGCCTGTATATCAACACACGCAGTGGAACAAACAGGAGGAACCAGAGGTCTGTGTGTTGTCACAGGGCTTTGATCTCCTGATTAGAGACATGGTGGGACAGCTCGCATGACTGGAATGCTGTCATGAAGGGCTACATGCTATTTAGGAGAGACAGATCGGGAAGGCGTGGTGGTGGAGTTGCCCTCTATGTGAGGCAACACTTGGAACGTATCAAGCTCTGTCTTGGACAGATGATGGGGAAGTTGAGAGCTTATAGGTTAGGATAAAAGGGTGACATAATAAGGCTAACACTGTTGTGGGTGTTTGCTACAGGCCACCTGATCAGGAGGTGGAAGTGGATGAGGCCTTCTACAGGCAGCAGAAGAAGCAGCCTCAGGGTCACAGGCGCTGGTTCTTGTGGGGAACTTTAACTACCCTGACATCTGCTGGAGAAGTAATACAGCAAAGCACAAATAGTCCAGGAGGTTCCTGGAAAGTGTTGATGTGAACTTCCTGTCAGGTAGTGGAGGATCTCACAAGGAATGGTGTGCTGCTCAATCTTATACTAAAAAACGGGGAAGGCCTTGTTGGAGATGTGAAGGTTGGGTGCTGGCTTGGCTGCAGTGACCATGTGATCGTGGAATTCAGTATCAGGTGAGGAGGGAACATGGCAGCAAGTAAGATTACAACCATGGACTTCAGGAGAGCCCTGGGAAGAAGAATCCCATGGGAGCAGGTTCTGTGGGGAATAGGGGTCCAAGAGAGTTGGTTAATATTCAAGGATAACCTTCTCTAGGCTCAAGAATGATGTATCACAATCAGCAAGAAACTGGGCAAAGTGGGCAAGAGACCTCTGTGGATGAACTCCTGCCATTACTCAAGCATAAGCTGGATCAGACCACTTGGATGAACATAGAGAGGTTATCAGAGTAAGTAGAAATGAGATAAGGAAGGCCAAGGCCCATCTGGAATTAAATCTGGCCTGGGATGTCAAGGACAAGAAGGGCTTCTTCAAATACATCAATAACAAAAGGAAAACTAAGGGTAGCGTGGGCCTGTTACTAAATAGGGAGGGGGGCCCTGGTAACAGAGGACATAGAGAAGGCAGAGTTAATGAATGCCTTCTTTGCATCAGTCTTCACTGACAAGAACAGCCCTCAGGAATCTTTGACCCAGGAGACCAGGATAAAGCAATGTTGGATCAGAAAACACTTAGGCAGACTTGACATCCACAACTCCATGGGCCTTTACAGGGTGCATCCATGAGTTGGGAGAGAGTTGGAAGACAGCATAGCAAGGCAGCTCATGATCATCTTTGAAAGGTCATGGAGATCAGGAGAGGTGCCTGAGGACTGGAAGAAAGCAAACATCACCCCTGTCTTCAGAAAGGGAAAGAATGAGGGCCCAGGGAACGAATGAGGGTCCAGGGAACTACCAGCCAGTCAGCCTCACCTCAGTACCTAGAAAGGTGCTGGAGTGCCTCATTCTGCAGGCCATCTCTATCCACATGGATGACAAGATGATCAGACTAGTTAGCAGAGATTCACTAAAGGTAATTCATGCTTTACCAACCTGATTGCCTTCTACAATGAAACAACTAACCTGGCTGAATGAGGGGAAAGCAGTGGATACTGTCTACCTCAATTTCAGCAAGGCTTTTGACACTGTCACAATACTCTCATACACAAACTGAGGAAGTGTGGACTGGATGAGTGGACAGTGAGGTGGATTGAGATCTGGCTGAACAGCAAAGTTTGGAGGGTTGTAGTCAGTGGCAGAGGGTCCAGTTGGAGGCCTGTCACTAGTGATGTCCCCCAAGGTTCAATACTGGGCACAGTATTGTTTAACCTATTCATCACTAACTTGGATGGAGGGGAAGACACCTCCTCAGCAAGTTTGCTGACAACACCAAGCTGGGAGGAGTGGCCGTGTCCCAGAGGGCTGTGCAGCCCTTCAGAAGGACCTTGACAGGTTGGAGAGATGGGCAGAGAAGAACTGCCTGAAATTCAAAGGCAAATGCAGGGTCCTCACCTGGGGAAGAATAACCCCAGGCACCAACACAGGCTGGGGGCCAACCTGCTGGAAAACAACTCTGCAGAGAAGGACCTGGGGGTCCTGGTGGACAACAAGCTGTCTGTGAGCCAGCAGTGTGCCTTTGTGGCCAAGAAGGCCAATAGTATCCTAGGGTGCACTAGGAATAGCATTGGCAGCAGGTCATGGGAGGTGATCTTGCCCCTCTACTCAGCCTTAGCGAGACTGCATCTGGAGTGCAGTGTCCAGTTCTGTGCTCCTTACTACAAAGGAGATATGGTGCTCCTGGAACAGGTCTGATGAAGGGCTACAAAGACGATTAAGGGACTGGAACATCTCTCATACACAGAAAGGCTGAGGGAGCTGGGCCTGTTCAGCCTCAAGAAGAGGCAACTAAGAGGGGAGCTCATCAATGTCTTTAAGCATCTGAAGGGAAGGCATCAAGAGGATGGAGCCAGGCTTTTCTTGGTGGTGCCAAGCAATAGGACAACAGGCAATGGGCAGAAACTAGTGGACAGAAAATTCCACCTGAAAACAAGGAAGAACTTCTTCACTGTGCAAGTGACTGGACCAAATTGCCCAGAGAGGTTGTGGAGTCTCCCACTGAAGATGCAATCTTGTGCAATGTGCTTCAGGATGATGCTGCTTGAGTGGGGAGGTTGGACCAGATGACCCACTGTGGTCTCTTCTAACCTTGCCCATTCGGTAATTCTGTGGAAATGAGGACATTACTGAAAAATGAAAAGACCACTAAGTTGAGTAAGGGACTGGAGCATCTGTCATAGCAGGATAGGCTGAGAGAGTTGGAAATGCTTAGTCTGGAGAGGAGTCAAGGAAACCTTATCAATGTGTATAAATACTTGGAGGGTGGATGAGGTACTGGGAAGACAGAGTCAGGGTCTCAGTGGTGTTCAGTGATGGGACAAGACGCAATAAGTGCAAACTGAAATAGAAAAAAGTCCATTTCAACATAAAAAAATAATTTCTTTACTGTGAGAGTGGTCAAATGATGTAATACACTGCTAGAGAGGCCGTGGAGTCTCCAGTCCTGGAGACAGTCCTCTGAGCTCAACTTGACCCTGTTTTGAGCAAGGAGGTCAAACTGGATGATCTGGAAACTCAACTACTCAGTGATTCTTTAGAAGCTAAAATGATAGCAGGCAGCATTCAGAGTCTTATAAGAGCCACTTCAGGAACTTGTTAGAAACATATCAAAAAGGACTCCAGAAAAACAAAAAAGAATTTTATGCAGTTGAAATCAACTAGTTGTGACATAGTCAAATACATATGATAGCAAAGAAGCTTTTAGAAGTAAAAAAGCCCTCCTACAAAAAGGAGAAGCAATTACTAACTCAATTTAAAAACAAATACAAGCAAATCAAAAGGAGGAAAAAAACCAAAACAAACCCAAGTGTTTTAGGTATTTAGAAGTTGTTTAAAGCATAAAATTAGTACTAGTTTTCTCTTAGGTGCAAGAAACTAGCCAGTGGGTAAGACTTCTAGAGGGATAAGAACAGCACTCTTAAAAACCAATGCACAGAAAAAAGCTGAATTTATTATTTATTATTAGGGTGTTCATGATAAAAGTGCTAAAGTTTCTACACTAGAACCCTTTTCACAGGGTTTATTTCTTCACAGAGTGTAACTCTTGAGAACATCTTGACTTCAAGAGTCAGTAGAAGAGGTTTTGGGACAAAAAAAAACTGAGTAGAAAACACTATCAGGACTAGATAACATTCACCTGGCTGTTCTAAAGGAAAGCCACCTTCCCCATCAATTGTCTGCTGATGTGGTACTGAGTCCACCTCAGCAGTCAAGTAGAAAGCAACAAACATAATACTCAATTTTCTGAGATATTCAGGATGGACTAAGAAGATTTTAATTTCCGTATATAAAGAATATTCTTTTAGTAATTGCAGTACTTTCTATTGAAGTGTGCTAAGAGATTAAAATGAGTCTAAAGAAGTCTAAGGGCATATAGCTCTTCCAGTGGAAGATGTGACTTCTTTAAAGAATTTTTAAAGCTTTGTGTTTGCATATGCACCTGTCTCTGGCTGGCTTTAAATGTATAATTTTAAAAGTCATGATATTTCTTTATAATTCATATTCTGCTCTATGAAACATTAAAGACAAGAGCTTTAAAAGATAAAAAAATCACAGAGAAATCATAACTTACTTGAATTTGAATGGTATCTGAACTTAGCAAGGCAATATGCAACCTCCACCTACTCTGGATTTGATTTCTGCTGTAGAATTCTGTGAAACTCCTGAAGTACTGTAAGAATCTGAAAAAATTCAGTGAATATTCTGACATTTGTCTTTTTCTTCCTTTACCTAGGGATGTCTCCAGAACAGCTATCTCTAACCTTCCAGCCAAAGGAATGGAAAGCCTAAAAGAACTAATGGCCAAAAATACATGGACTTTAAAGAAATTACCAGCTGTAAAGATATTTCTTCAGATAATGCGAGCTGACCTATCATACCCAAGTCACTGTTGTGCTTTCAAGAGCTGGAAAAAAAAAAGTGGGTGAGTTTCACTGTCATTCTTTTTTTAAGTTTGAAAGTAAAGACAATGTTTTATTATTAATATAAAATTACATCTATTGCCACTTTTGTTACAATTTTTTTGAGGTATAGATGATGCTCTTTGAAACAGAGATTACAATTGCAAACTGGCGGGAAAAGGAATGTTTTGTAGGACCTTTTCCAGAAGTTCCTCCTCTTGTTGAGTTCAGAATTAAAGAGAAAGAAAAAAGAAAAGGATACAGTGCTGTAGCAAGACCTAGAGAAAAGTGTGGGAGGGATTACAGCCTCAAGTCTCATACTTTTTTAAACTGAAAAGCTTTTGACTACTGAAAAAGTTTTCACTAGAAATACAGCTGCATCACACGGTAAAGTACAGTGATCCAAATCACCACACTGCTAGTTAGCTGTAAACAACCTACAGAACAGAGATTAAACTGATGGAAGTTTTGAGAGAAATTGATTTGTGAGCAACAGTGAAAACAGAAATGCTGTATTATCTAAGAAGTTATAAACAGTAGATTAATGTCTTGTTACATACTGAGAACGTAGATCCCAAAAAGGAAGAGGAATTATGGATACTAAACAAGTCAAATTACTACCAGAGACAGCTGATAGCAACACAGAAAGTAAAAATATAGTTAAAAAGAAAAAAGCCCAGAAGTGCTCAAGCTTATTGTACACTATATGTTCTGTTAACAGAAATATATCCAATCACATGTTTATAGCTATGTTTTCATTTGTGATGGTTTGAAGTGTTCCCTTTGATTACTGTGCTCCAGTCTGACTATAAACATGAGAAATTATTTTTCCTGCTACTCTTTCAGGATCCTGGAGTACCTGACTTGTAACCAGAGCGGCAGCCACAGCTTTCATAAGAGATCAGTCAAAGCTCTCAGAGGTCCATTTTACAGAGATTACGCAGAAGAATACACAGATCACGTCGATCCTGTGTATGACACAAACACCAAGTTCACGAATTTTCACGAAAATCCCCATTATTACATTTTCTCGGAAGAACATGGAGAAGGAAATCTTGGCTTTGGCAAAGAGCTCAAAAACCCTCAAACGGAAGATGTCCAGACCTTTGACAGTCATTATGACTATCCTGTCTGTGGAGGCAATGAAGATGTAATATGCACACCAGAGCCTGATGAGTTTAATCCCTGTGAGGATATAATGGGATATCCATTTCTGAGGATTGTGGTGTGGTTTGTGAACCTGTTTGCCATCCTAGGTAACATTTTTGTCCTTTTTATCCTTCTCACCAGCCATTATAAACTGACTGTACCACGCTTTTTGATGTGTAACTTGGCTTTTGCTGACTTTTGCATGGGGTTATATCTCCTCCTGATCGCCTCAGTTGATCTCTACACCAGGTCAGAGTACTATAACCATGCCATAGAGTGGCAGACTGGGCCCGGTTGCAACACAGCTGGCTTTTTCACAGTCTTTGCTAGTGAACTTTCTGTGTACACACTGACTGTGATCACCCTGGAGCGCTGGTACGCCATCACATTTGCCATGCGCCCAGATCGGAAGATTCGCCTCCGGCACGCCTTGGTGATCATGCTAGGAGGGTGGCTCTCATGCATTCTGCTTGCCTTATTACCACTGCTTGGGGTCAGCAGTTACAGCAAAGTCAGCATCTGCTTGCCTATGGACACTGAAACACCAGTGGCTGAAGCCTATGTTGTCTTTGTTTTAATATGTAACATTATTGCTTTTGTCATCATTTGTGCCTGCTACATAAAAATCTATGTAACTGTGCGAAACCCTCAGTACAAGTCAGGGGACAAAGACACCAAAATTGCCAAGCGAATGGCTGTGTTGATTTTCACAGACTTTCTGTGCATGGCTCCCATCTCTTTCCATGCTTTATCTGCCATTATGAACAAACCGTTGATAACTGTCACCAATTCCAAGATTTTGCTCGTACTTTTCTACCCCCTCAATTCTTGTGCCAACCCCTTTCTTTATGCAATTTTCACCAAAGCTTTTCGTAGAGATGTGTTTATCCTGCTAAGCAAGTTTGGTATATGTGAGCATCAGGCTCAAATCTACAGAGGTCAGACTATCTCAGCCAAAAACAGCAGTGGGTCATACGGGCAGAGGATCAGCCGAGGGATAGGTCAGATTCTCACAAGCATTCAAGACCCAGTCAACGATTACCTTCCTGCTGTAACAGTGCAGAACCAAATTCTCATGGAAGAATGCAAACAAACTGAGCTCTAACATCTTAAAAGTATCACAGCCAAAATCTGGTCAAGAGGTGATTGTGCATACAGTGAATCAAGTGAGAAGATAACATTCTCCATATCCTTTTTCCATAGGATATCCCTTGCTATGTCTAAAAGTACCTTCAGAGTGGTCTTCTTCTGGACAAGCCACTCATTTGAACCTCTTGTCTCACACTTTTATCAGTGCAGGTCAAAAGCTGCTGTTCTGATGATAATTCTCGAAGTAGATGTGAATACTTTTTCTAACTAGGAAAATTTATATATAAAAACTACTCAAATATAAAGTATACCCTAATCTAAAAAAAATTAAGGTAGCAGGAAACTAACAATACGACTTGGGGGTACTTACATGACTAAAAAAAGAACGAAGTTTTATAATTAAAATGAGATTAAAAAAAAAAAAAAGTTGAAGTTCTCAAACGCCTATGTATCAAAAGGTTCAATTTGTTTTCTAATAGCAAATTTCTAAAACTTTCACTAGGCCTAAAATGGAACAGATTTCTTCTGCTTCTGTCATCCTGACCTAAAACAAATCTAGCCTTTTGTTTGCCATTCTTGGTTTAGCTGGGTGAGGTGGAAAAAGAAGCTTCTTCATATGGCTATATAGTGGTATGTTTGTTTTGAAGATCATGCTACCCAGTCAAGTTCATAATGTTTGTATTTTTATTTTTTGATGACTGATCCAGTTTTTACCATACTCCAGTGCTGTTTAATCTCAGCATGTTTATTGCTCTGAAAACCCTGTAACTCCAGCTTTCTCACCACTACTGCTATCTCTGCTTACCTCTCTCTTACAGGGCTAGAATGACTTTCCCTTTAGCACTTACTATATTGAACTGCCTCAAATCTGCACTTAGATCACAGGAGTGGATCACCCCTTTGGGTTACTTCACTCCATACAGTTGCTGAATTGAAGGCTGACCTCCAGCTCCTTCAACATGTTTTAAGAACATCTATCTTGTAGTGAGATCTCTTATCTGACTTGTGTAATGTCTGAAGTACAACTACAAATCACATGGTTTGCTTCTGGTTGGCCACAGCCTGTCTGTAGCTTGGGCACATACTTTCCACACTGTGCTTAAGGAAATCCAAGCTTAGATACAAGGAACAACTCATTTGCTCTGGTCTTTTTCTCCAGTGAAGCACTAAAGCATCCTTCTACCATACCTGCTGCTAAATGGGGCCAGACCAAGATAAAGCTTGCTGTGCTCAGTTCATTCATACACCACAAACAAAAGAACTGGGGCCTGCCTCTCTACACCTCCTGCAGACATCAGGACTCAGGGTAGGAGCTGCTCTGCCCAGCTGGCTTGTTAACACTTGTGTGTCCTGAGTGCCAGCAGGATCAGATCTGTTCACAGCCAACTGCACAGACTAGCTCTGTAGATTGCTACCAAGATTACCATTGGTCATTTCACTCAGCTATCTGAAAGCCTTACCATAAGAACGGAGAACACTGCATGAATATTTGCCTTCAGGTAGGTATTGTAAAATTCATTTTTTAACATCTATACTGGTTTTAATGGAATTATAGTCTTTGAGGAACTATAATTAAAGTGAATAGACAATTGTCATATCTTTTATAATGTGAGCTAGTAGTATCCAAAAAAACACAATGGTCTAGCCCTTCAAACTGCTAGCTCCTACAGCTGGAAACGGAATGATTGCAAATGCCATGCACATGCTCTAATTCAAACTCAGTTTGATTCCTTACTTCTGGTTATAAACGAAAGCTGCCTCAGTGAGCAGAAACAAGGGCCTAGATTCACCAATTCCATGAGATGGTCTTATAGAAAATAATTAATCCATCACTGTTAATGCCATAAAAAAAAATCTACAGTATTGCATTTTAGATGAATTTAGCTGCTGGTTCTGGGGGAGGAGCACACTTCCATTTTTTTGTTTTCAGCAAACTTTGAAATCGATAATGATTTATGACCTCCCTTTCTGTAATCTGGACTCACCCAGTATTGAAACAGAAACATAGCTTCTTAAAGGTGCAGATCAGCAAAGTTCCCTATTTTTGAAATAGCTGCATCTGTGATGCTCTGGCTGTGCTGGAGAGTCCCACAGCAGTACTATGTTGAAGTACAACCCCACCCCCAGGTTCTGCCACCCTCCGATACTGGAATAACCATTAAAGGGAGAAAAAGTTTGCTGAGTGCCTTTAGTGTCTCAGCAGCAGCTCAGACAATCAAGTTCTAATGGACATTTATGCTACAGACTTCACAGATACCAGTGTACCAGCAGAAAAGAACATCCGAGCTTGAATCATATTCTTTTTCAGAAAGAGAGGAAAGACTAATCAACATTTACATTAAAAATGCTTTTAAAAGTAACACGGATCATTTATTTCAAACATCTCTTTACATTAAACCAGAATATTTGTTCCATGGAAATAAGTAGGACATTGGAATGATGTGGTATGTTGGACTGATGCAGGTTGCTTTTGAATTAATACAGCTTTTTGCTGTTACTAATGGAGGACAGATATATTTACACATTATTGAGCTTTTCTATCTCTCATGATTGCATATATATTATTGCCTATTAAAAGAATTACGCAATGTTGCTTTTATCAATGAAGTTTGATATTTCCAGTTTGTCTTGCTTATTCTTCCTTGTGTTTAACTTTAATATTTTAAAAGCTACTGGAAAGGTCCAGGCAATAGACTTTAAATAATTCATTTGTCAGACTTTTTCTTGTAAATGTTTGTATCCTACAGGTATTCTCTTCCATTTCTGCCCTCATCAATCCTTTCAGCCAATTTTGGTTTTGCGCACACCTTTATGTAATACTTGCTATTTTAAATCTGTCTGAGTAAGATGTATTATTTCTGGCATTTGGTAAGTATTTTCTCTAGAATACTTTAGAAATAATGCAGAGCATTGGAATAAAATGTTTTGTTCAAAAGTGGCTCAGCAAGTTTTTTCTGAAGGTTTTATAGTATTTTTTCTATGGAAGAAGTTAATACTATTTCTTTTGCACTCAACTTTGTTGTTCTCCTTGGTTGACCTACAGCTAAAAAGATTGACTGCACAACACACCGTCTGACATAGGTTTGGGTTTTTTCCCCTCCATCTTTAGCTGTGAGAGGGATGTCCTAAATGGTCATCTCAGACAGTTCAGCAGGGATAGAAAGGAAGGGTAGTAGTACTGCTGAGCTCCAAAACCATAATTAATTACATCCAGGACAGTCGGAATAATCACCTAACTGCCATGAGGTCCTCTTCAAAAAACTAAATCTGGAATCTAATCTTTTCATTTTCCTTTAAACTTAATGTCTATGGTCTGCCACAGGGACTAAGGATTGAATACTTCATGAGAAAACACTTACATACAATAAAGATTGTGTGGTGGACTCTACTGCAGGAACCCTCAGAATAACTAACCGAATCTGGCCATATGCAACATGAAATAAGATCTCTCCCTCCCACTAGGTCTTCCCTCAGAGCAAATATCCCTAGCCTCATATTTGTCAAAATTTATGCTGCCAAATTTTATGTTCCATAATTCTTATCAGTAGAGAGAAAAAAAAAAAAAGATTACTATCTTTGCTATATGGATCCTTGCATTACTTGAAAAAAAAAAAAAACAAACCACCAAAACTCCCAAACATGTGAGGGACAACTTCCACTGCTGAAAACTGTCAATGTGATCAAATATTGGCTATCTTCACGTACCCTCTCTGTCCCAAAAAAAACACCTGACTTTCACTATCTGTGCACCAATTACACCTGTGTCTCAGTCTGAGGAGACTGGAATGTTTGCTAAAGAGGATGAGTTACAAGGCAGACCGAACTCCTCTCTCTCAGCAATTGTAAATTCAAAATTAAGGGTTTTTAATCGAGGAAGTGTGGAAAAAACAGAAGAAATAACAACCCTTTATTAAAAGATACATGTATGTTGGCAAAAAACAGTAACAGAACACAAAAAAACTAGACAGTAGTCCTAGAAGAAAAAAAAAGGTCTGACTGAACACTTCTCTGTCCTTTAGCGCAGCCCTAACCGTGGCCAGCAGGGGGCGCTGTTGGGCTCTGGCGGTCACCACACAGGGAGGGGTCCGGGGGGGTCTCGGATCGTGGGAGAAGCGGAGAAGGAAATGGGGGACCCTTCCCTCAGTGGGAGGAAAAAGGGAAGGGAAGCAGTCCACTCCCATGGGACTCACCGCTGTCCCAGGTGACGGCATCTCAAAACTCCTTCTCTCCCGTGGGCATGCAACTCTCCAAAGAAACAGCCAGGCAAGTCGAAGCCAGCAGTCCGAGCTGACCAGGATGAGAAGCCAAAAACCAGATCCCCAGTCCCTCTCCCCAGATGCCTGCACACAGACCCCCGTCTCCCTCCGTTCAGTATGTGCATAAGGGACCTGGAAAAAGGACTGAACAGTAAGATAACAAAGATTGCTATAATATCAAGATATTCAGAGGAATAAGAAAAACAGATGGCTATGAAGAACTGTAGGAAGACTTCTTAAGACTGAACAAAGAGGAATTCAATGTAGATAAAGTGACACACTTGATTAAAAAACCACAAATTGATATCTTAAATTACATGCTCTGAGTTGACAACCCCAATTCAGGGACAGGATCAGTAGGCAAGTTCATGAAAATACCATCTTATGCTTCCTGAAGATTAAAAAAGAAAATCACATTATACTATTGGGAAAAGAGTAGAACAATAGAAAACTAATATAATGGAATTAGAAAAGTTTTAGATTAGGGTAGCAAGAAAAATGAAAGGCTTGGAATTACAGCTAAGGAATCACTAAGTAAAGTAGGAGCCCTCAGACTAGATGGGAAATGACAAAGCTCAGTGAAGTCAGGAGTAGCAGCTGAGTTGCTGAACTTCCTCTCAAAGGTTGCTGTGGGTCATAACATTTACATGGGTTTACAAAGAAACTGAAAATTCATGGAAGAGAAAGCTGAGGAAACATACTAAACCTCCAAAAACTGTAAGACTGGGGATGCTCCTGAACTGCAAATATTTGGCAAATGGGAGGCAGTACTTGGGGACTGTATCATGTGTGTTTGCTTATTCTTTTATTTTTGGCCAACCACACACCATTAGCAGCTATCAGAGTCAGGATTCTGGCACAGAAGGACCTTTGGTCTGCTCCGCAGCAGCCACTTTTCTTATGTTCAACCAGTTCCCCTATTCAGACTGAAAAAGTAGCTTCAATTTCATCTTCCTTCAGCAGGCCCAACTTCAGAGTCCACGTAAATAAAAAAATCCAGCTGAGTGAAAAACAGCATACTCCCTATTCACAGTGCTGCCTCAATGGATTTGACCTCATAGCTTAAGTGCTTTCACATGAGGGCAGAGGCTTCTTTCAGAACTCTGCATAGAAATAGGAAGAGACAATAACACCATTCTTTGGGCCTTCAGATAGCTCTGAGATTTCAGACTGGAGGACAGAAAATCCTCTTTCAGGGTGGCAGAGAATGCCATTATTTTCTCTACATAAAGTTCTATGATTCTATTTACTTTACGTGGTGGTAATATGCTACTGAAGATTTCTTCATTCACAGACACTATAGAAAAAAGCTGCAAAGTTGAGTTGGAGCCCTAGTTATAAAGACTTGGAACATTCTCTGACCTTTGCTAGCCAGATGTGGGGTTTTTTATTGAGTAGGTATCGGTCCTAGATGACATCATCTGCAACAGGTCAGCTGTAATCAAAGTACAGCACACCCTGCTATGGTATTTGGATTTTGAAAACAGCACAGGTAATTAAAGACAAGTTTCACATGACTACCATAACATTTTGGTTTATTAACATAAATGAGATGCACTTTTGTTTCTTTTCTTGTGGAATAATTAAAGTATTAATGCTCATAGCATAGTCTTTGGAAAACCTGTACCAAAAAAATATCCTTCAAAAGTGAAGCTTGATTTGAGTAGAAGCCCTATGCTTGTGTATTAAAATAAATCAAAACCTCCCTTCCAGGTTTTTGGGCAGGCCAATGAGTGATAGCAATATAATCTGTATTGTTTTTCTAACAGATGCCAGGTGCTGCAGTCTAAAACCACTCAGTAACCAAACGGTTTCTGGGTTGCTGTTAAAATTGGACAAAGTGAGGCACAAAATTAGTTGGATATCATGCCTTTCCATTATGCCCTCGCCTCCTCCTTGGCAGGGATTCTGAAAATATATGATATTATAGTGCATTTAGATGTAGGCTTTGTGGGCTAAGGCACAAAATGTTGAAGGGCCCATCATCATGCCCCGGAACAGAAGATAGTTAAGAGGTCTTAGTGATGCACACTAAGAGATTCTGAGAGCAGCGTCAACCTAGAATTCACACTGATTCAATAACACATCTGCATAAAGCTGAAACACTGTTCATCTGTTTAGGCCCTTCCATCTGACCTGACTTATTTTTGTGTGACTGGAAATCACCACATGAAAGTGAACAAATGAAGGCTCTATGAGGTCAATACACAGTATTTCATCAGCAGAACCATCAGTTTTAACTTCCTATCCCATCCCACACCTGCCTCCCCTCTCCCCCCACATACACACATTGGTATGGATTTCCACAATACCTCAAAACACCAGGTTCTCAGTTTAGAAAGGACACCAATCCTGTGGAGTTTTCTAACTGCCTATCCTTATTTTCCACCCTGAAAATATTGGATAACTATTCCAAAACATGGAAAAGTCTTATCAACTGTAGCACAGCACTTGGACCTCATTGAGGCCATTCTGAACTTACTCCTTTCAAGAGCTTAACTTTCGTAGGATTAATATAATCAACTTGAATCTTATCCTACCTTTGTGAGGAGGACTTCTCTGTGCCATCCAGATTATATGCAATGACAGGGCTTGTCTGCGTGGCCATCTGACATCATATCCTTACTGCTGCACACCTTCCACAGTTCCACTGAAGCTTGTGAAGCTTTGTTAATGAATTCGAGGAGAAGGAGCACATTCATTTTTGGTTCTCAGCTATTCAAAATGCAGCTGTGATGAGGAGTCTCCTTTGGGTTCTCTATTTTTCTTCTCTCTTTTAAGGAATGAAATCTGTTGTGAACACCAACTTCATTAACAACCCATATCTAAGAGCTCTCTAAACAGTCATTACAAAGTGACTGAAATTGTTGGATTGTTACTTGCATATATACTGTGATATTTTTATAAGACCTGCTTTGCTGCCAAGAAGAGACTCCCTGCTTCAAACATTCGGACTGATAACTGGCTGGACTGCCAAACCCATGCTGGTTTCAGATGAAATTACAGTGGCTTTTCTTTGAAAAGTGAAGAAAAGTTACAGTACTCCATGTCTTCTGTGAAATCAAAGCCGCAACAAATCAAACCTAAGAAGTAATATGAGTTTTGACAAAAAACTTCTCACTGCAAATTCTAAGGTGTTATCTGGATGTTTCTTTTCTCCCTGGCTTGCTGCTGACACACACTCAACAGCACTGAAATACAAAGAAGCACCAAGGCTGTATTTGTGCTGCATGTACAATGCTGCTTTCAGTTTGACTGTAGTAAGAATTCCCTAAATCATGTGTGGATTACTGCTGCTGCCTAGAGGCAGCTGTGGAAACAACAGATCAATTCTTTTTTAGCCAGCTACAAATTTCCAATTAAACCCTGCAATGACATGTCAGTATAAAGCAGCAAGAAATATATTTTCATTTAAAACTAATTAGGAGGATTGCTGATACCCTGGCACATGCACTTTCTCATGAAGGTTCGGGGGGGAAAAAAAAAGTTTGTGGGTTTTTTTTTGTATTTCATACATACACTTCTTTTTTGACAAGAAAGAACATTTGCAGTCTCTCCTTGATTTTTTTTTTCAAAGGTTGGCTGCATTATTTTACTTTTTCCGCTGTACTCTTCATTTCCTCTTTCCAGTTTCTCTTTACAGCTCCTTTTGCTACCATGGAAGAAACCCTATACTCTGATTGAAGAATTACATTTTCCACCTACTATCTAAAGTGATTTAGGCAAAATGGCAACACAGCAACCTCAGGGAGAAAGTTGTTTCAGGATATGAAAATCATTAAGGACAGAAAATGAGCGCTAAAAGACACTCTAAATAAAGGTTAACAGCAATTTGATCTGCTAAAATTAAGAACTGCTCCCCTTTTCCTCTACCCCTTCCCAAAACCAGCTTAAGTGATACATGCAAAAGTGTCTGTGATGTGAATGTACTTCTCCTTTACCTAACTCATTTTTAACACCAGTACCATCATCACACTTATCAAGCCATTTGTCAACTCTCTAAACATACATGAAATTTCATTAGATGCCGCTTTATTGTTTTAAGACTGAAGCTACTTATGAAAATCAAACAGACAAATCCAGCCTACAAAAACCAGTATGCCAAAAATATTATTCCCAGCACCAATGCCTTTTCTTTGTTAAAAGCTTGAACAAGGTGAGCTCAGGAGGAAAGAGCTTCCATTCTGCATGAATTTGAATTTTCTGAAACAAAAGGTAACCCTGTGCCAAAACAAAACCTACAAGCAGTATTTCCACAAGGCGAATTCTGCAATAAATCCTTTTTAAAAATGCTGCACTTCCCAGAATGCTACGTTTTCCAGAATCCATTACCTGTTGGAACCAGACAGCCCACCTCCAGTCAGCCAGTTCTTCCTGAGGGAAAAGGTACAGCAGGATTCCTAGGAGAAATTGGAAAAATCAGGCAGCTAGGAGCCTTGGCAGGCAAGACTACCTTCCTTATTTTGCTAGTCAAAATGGTTTTCTCCATCACCAGCAAGAAAGGGTTTTTCTTAACCTTGGCACTAAATCCTGACAGCTCCGGCACCTGTAAAGCAGCATCCCAGCTCTCTTGGGATTCAAACGTTGTCCTCTGTTCAGACACTTAGAGGAATTTTTCCGCAGCGCAGATCTCTTTCATTTGATTCCTCTAGCGAAGGAAAAGCATTTCTACCTTGACAGAATCACATGTCCACACATAACATTTTTTGCTGTTACAAGATTTTTGTAAAATTATTTTTACAGTTCAATGGTAGTCTTTGTTTTGGATTTGCTACTGAAATATACTTATCCAAATTAAACACCATGTTTTCAGTTCAGTAACTTTTTATTTCCAAAACTGAATTAAAAATGGAAACAAAGCTAGATACATAGTTACCATTAAAAAGCATTTTAAAATAGCAGTTCACCAACATCCATCTTCAGAGAGCAGTTTTTGACCAATGGGGTAAATGGGCAACTCAGTATCATTTGTAATGTAAAGCACTATTTAATTTATTTTCTCTCCATATTCTTTATTTCAGATAACCTTCTTTCAGGTCACATAAGGGCATCCATATTTATACTATCTCAAAGGATGCAAGTGCACAGGCACTTCACACAAAAATAATTAGGAAAGATTTCACTCCAAAGCAAAACATGTATAAAAAACAATTTTCTGAGTGTTATATATCCATACTGAAGGTCAAATGTGGTTCAACTGCAGTTCATCTGACTGTACTACAGATGTCATTACATCTAAAAGGATTAGAGTTTAGCATAATCCCATTAGTGGTAAAAACAGTTTGAAAAAAGACTGCTGGGATCTGCTCTGAAAACAAGGGGCAAGTCTTTAGCAGAGTATTTCACAAACAAAAGTCTGAGAAAAAAAAACAAACCACAAACTCAAAAGCTGATACAGTTGAAGACGAATAATAAGGAATGATGTGTAGTTGAAACTAAATGGGGATATACTGAAAGCTACGCTAATATCCCAAGATTCTTATCCTTTCATACCTCTGCAATGGCAAGAAACAAGCTATTAAAAAAAAAAAAATCAGACAGAAAAAAAAATTCATGTATTTTTAAATATACTTGATTTTGAAAAAAAAAATCCTTGAAATACTTTGCTCCAATACAGTTGGGAGAGTGCAATTAACATTTAGTTATAACATTCTCATCTTTCCTCACAGGAATTAAATCCAGCTTTTTTGTGTTTTAACTTGAGTATGCTACTAATTTGTCATCATTCTGTTTTGCCTCCTCTTTTTAGGGTCCTTTTGAAAACATTTTGGCCAATATAACAAGCCATTCTTCTGACCTGTTTTTCTTACGTAGTATGCAAGCTCAGAGACTGATGATCTCTTCTGATAAAACATCATAATTTCTGACATTTATCCAGAATCAACTCCAAATCCTTTTCAAGTAAGGCAAACATTATGGAAAAAGCAGTACTGTGTTTTTTCAGACTTGTCCAAGTGTTGGAAAGCAAAGAGGAGTATTAAAATGGGGGAGGGAAGG
This sequence comes from Manacus vitellinus, assembly GCF_001715985.3. NCBI lineage: Eukaryota > Metazoa > Chordata > Aves > Passeriformes > Pipridae > Manacus > Manacus vitellinus. The sequence goes on from NW_021940750.1 coordinate 22,769,319, forward strand.
AAAGAACCCTTGAGTACCAGGGAAAAAACCCAAACCAAGACACATCACTCCTTACGAATCGTTTGCTATACCTTGACACCACTACAGCTAAAAGATTATGTCAAAATCCCACATTACAAAATACAATCACCATAGAGGCAGTTTAGCTTATAGCTTACTTTCTTTCTAATTATATTAGAATTTCAAGTTCAAAACTTAGGTTTAAAAATAAATCACAAGTCATGTCTCAAGGTACTGCTTTTAGACAAGAACTAAAAATATGTCAGCTGCTTATGCTAGAAAGCAATTCTGTCAGATTAGATTAACTGATGAAGATGAAACCTTTTTGATCAGCCAGCTATCATTCAAGAACTCTGCATTTTACTTCTTGATATTGTCTTGCACTTCCACTTACAGGACTGGCACTGAGAAGTCACACAGAATGTCACAGGTGGGCTTTGAATGTCCCCAGAGAGAGAGATTCCATAACCTCCCTGGGCAGCCTCTTCCAGTCCTCTGACACTCAGGGTAAAGAAGCTCCTCCTCATGTTGAGGTGGAACTTCTTGTGGTTTAGTTTATGGTCATTACTCCTTGTTCCTGTCACTGGGCACCACCTAGAAGAGTCTGGCACCATCCTCCTGGCACCAGCTTTTCAGATATTTGTATGCATTAATGTGACACCTTTCTCCATTTTCTCCTCTCTGGACTGAACAGGTCCCACTCCCTCAGTCTCTTCTCAAGAGAGAGATGATCCAGACTCCGAATCATCTTTGTGGCCTCCACTGGATCCCCTCCAGTAGCTCTTTGTCTTTCTTGAACTGTGGAGACCAGAATTGAACACAATACTGCAGATGTGGCCTCACTAGGGCCACGCAGAAAGGGAGGATCACATCCCTGGACCTGCTGACCACACTCTTCCTGATGCACCCCAGGATACCATTGGCCCTAACACCATGTTGTTCAATCAGTCTCACTCAACACCTAACACTCAAGTTACCACAGGGAGAAAATACTGAAACAAATACACAAGTCTGGTCTCAAGATTAAACTGTGATTTTTTTCTAAAACATTGTGATGACGTTAAATGGAAAGCCTGCAAGGTAAATTCAAGAAGTAGGTGACAGTGAAATTACCTGCATGAGATGAAAATCAATTCAGAACCTTCAGTGTTATTATGTAGTAGTCATAAGCCTTACATACGAAACAAATGCATATGGAAGATAGTAAATGAAGTGGCAAACATTTTTAAATAACATCTTTAATTAAAGTTTTTGCAAAGGCAAAATATTAAACTTAAAATAGGTCTTAGTACATCAAAATACTAAGTTCTCTAATCGTATTCCAAGCATGGCCTTTGAAACATAATATCCTGTATATCACAGAGGAGCAACCTTGATCTGCAATTGTACAGAATGAATTTTACAAACATAATAAATATATTTACCCCCTTACACATAACAGTATATGTACAACAGCAGTTGACAATAGTAGCTCAGAACAGCAAAAAAGGATAGTCCCCCTCTCCATAATCTACCGGTACCCTATGCACTCTGGAACATGTCTCATTGGATGACTGTACATACAGCTAACCCAAGGTAGTTCTTCCTGTTTAAAAAAGCTCCTTTTGTTTCACAACGTCTAATCCACCAAATAATAATTAAAAAACACACTGCATGAACTGCCTGAAAAAAGTAGACAACATGGAAACCAATGTACTGGTTTTTACATATTTCCCAACCAATCACAGCAATGGGAAAAACGAGACTTTAAATGCCAGACACCAATACAGAACAATATGCAAGTTTCTTCATCTTGTATAGTCACTGATCTCAAAGTCTGAGAAGAACTCTAATCTCAGTCGGGGGGTGTGGGCGGGGTGGGATGGCACACAGTAAACTCCACAATGCTGTGTAAGGCAGCCCAGTATCAATCCAGTGTGTGTTACCGTAAAACCATTGTTCACTTCCTGGACATCTTATTGCATTCTAGTAGGAAGCTTTTGCACTGGGGGAAATTTTGAGGGGCTTTATTGTTTTTAAAGGAGCTTTTACAAATTGAAGAGACTGAATCAATATGAACTTTAGTTAACAAGGTCTCTGACTCCTTCACTGAAATTAAGAAACTTTACTCTGGTAGTGTTATGTGGTGACATAATTACTGCTAACTGTCAAGTGGTGGAATTATTTTCACAGACTCAATGAAGTTTACTTTAACACTCCTAATTGTGCAGCAGAGAGATAAGAAAACATTTATAAAAAAATCTGTTACGTGACACAACATGTTTTTTGCTCTCTTCTAGAAAATGTGCTTCAGAATCACATATCATTCTTGGAAATAAATTCGGACCACAATTATCACTTTAAACAGTGTTTTGGAAACTTAATAATGTTCAAATGCAACTTGTGAGTACAATGCAGGAAACAAGGAGTATGAAGCCTCAAAGAAATCTTGTCGCTATCCAGCAACTGAGGGGGAATAAAAACATATTTTATTTAAATAGTCCAATATAAAGTTCCTTATGTGACTAAATTCTCTATTATCTTCTTAAAAGAAAACATATTTCAATTTGTCTTCCACTTAGATGTTTTTAAATAATTGCACACACTAAAACCCAACAGAACTAGAGCAAAAGAGTTGCTTTTCTGATTGAAGCACTGCAGGAAATTTACTCTCAGGAATCAAAAAAAGTATTGTCATACTGGCAAAACAGGTATTCTGCAAACTGAAAAGGCACAAGACTCAATTTTGCCCAGTTGCTCTACAAGTTTCCACCAGCCATCATGGTTATAATTATGAAATTATCTTTCCCCATTTTTTTCTATCATAAAAAGGTGCTCCATTATCTGTGCAAATTTTAACATAAGCCCTCTTGAAACCATTAATTGTTTCCATTAATACTGAACTATTTAAATTGAAAAAAACCCAACAACAACAACAAAAAAAGCTATTTCTAAAAGGGGGAAAAATTCATTTAATAACTATGAACATGAGAATCCCTTGCCCTCTGAAAGGAATGGTCTCTTTTGAACCTAATGAAATGGTCTGTTCAGTTATATTGTTAAAACCATGATTAAAAGTTCAAGTACAATAATAAAATTAAGCAAACTACATTCTTACAGCAAGCTGCTACAATAAAATGAAATTAAACATGCTTTTTGATTTAAAAAAGGAACACTTGATGTAGCGATAAGAGCACAGATTGGTATGTGCATGGTCTGACTGGCTTTCCCAAAACTTCACAGATATTTGTATTTGAAGACAAAACTTATCTGAAAAGCATACCATACAATTAGCTTGCAAGAGACTGTGCAAGTTCAGAAAGCTTCTAACATCCTTCAGAACAGACTAAGCTTAATTACCTTTAAAGTTCAGCTACCCCTTAAAAATAAATAGAAAGGCGATGCAGTTTCTAGCATATGTATGTGGGTAAAAAATATAATTAAAACTTATGAAAACAAAGTGTTGTACAATTGATCTGGGTTCCAGTAGTACAAAAAGGAATCTATAACTAAAAGGATATTTTTTCCTTTGATTGGTTTGGCTGTGCAGCATTATGGGAATTTTTCTGAAGTCCGCTACTTAAGACTTACTGGTAACAGACATGGAAAAGGTGAGAGAAGGAATTAGTTGGTATATTATTGATTTCCTTGCAGTTGTACATAGAAGTGTCAACAGTGGTAAAAAAAATAAAATATCTGCTTTGTTCAGAAGAAAGCAAACACTGATCAGTTTGAGATACCTTGAAGCCTCAAGCTAAAAATGCACTCTAAATGATGATTCCACTAATAAAGAATTAATTAGAAGAATCATCAATTAACTTGTCATAAAGCTTATGAACGTAGATGACTTTCTAACAACCACATGGCTCTAGACATAGCCTACAGGCAGTTTCAGTCTGTATCAATGAGAACACAGGTGTACAAAATCACAGCAAAAGAACCTCTTTACAATTTGTTGTGATTTTTCTATGTACTATTGAGACTACAAATGCACTTGGAGGCAAATAAATAAGAGTGAATAAAAGTTACATACTGCTAAAATATGCTTGTGACTTCATTAAATGATTCAGAAGTTTCATTCTCAAGCAAAAATCAGAATTCATGTCTGCTTCTCAAAGTCTTCCCTAATTTACTGAAAATTATCTTTGCTATGTTCTTTTTTCATAATCTTTCCAAGCACCCAATGAAACACAAAACTGTTTTTGAAATGGTGAGTTTCTGAAGTATAATGCCCATTCCCTCTCCTTTTTCAAAAGTAACTGCATTTGCAAAAGCAGGGTTTGCAAGAATGACCTATGCACAAAGACAAGTTGTTCACCTTCTGAGGAGAGGAAGGGAAGGAGGGGAGGAACAACTTCATTGCTTTTCACAAATTAAAAAAAAAACCAAACAAAACGAAACCAAAACAACCAAACAAACAATAATAAAAAAGGCAAGTGAAAAAGTGACTACACAAGGTTTAGTGCATCCGACCGCTTGATTTTCTGTTACCAAGACAGTCTAAAGATACTCTAACAAAATTTGTGTTCTCAAAGCTGTGCAGCTCTCTTCATGAAATTACATGCCATCTGGAAACTTTAGAGAGATTAACTGCGGCAGGTAACTTTTGGCTATACTTTTTAGTAAAGCAGATCCTTGATTAAGAGTTGCAGCCAGGAAGTTAGAATTTTTATACAATTTTCTATATCAAAAATTTAGTCATTCCTGTGATCTGTTGAATTATTTGTGGATGTGTGGACTACACACATAGTAAGAAGATAAAGGAATGGATCTATTATGGCATTACCTACACTTGATTCAAAAGGTCTCCAAACCCTTTCTAAGAAAAAAATAATTAAAAAAAAGAATCAATGGAAATTGTGTTATTTGTTTCAGTTCAGTGATGCTGAACCACCACCAAACAGCAAGAACATCATTAACAAGTTAAGCAATCTTTCATCAGGGAGGACCTACAGGTGCCTAGAAATTGAAAAATGAAGCCCTAAAAATCTATCGCATGAAATTAAAATAATTTTGAAATATAAGTGATCATTTTACCATTTTGTAACTGCTAGGAACAACAGCCTGTTTATGGGGAACTGCATTGAAAACAACAAATAGATATAATAATTAATGAGCATATCAGAATTAAAAATATTTTCCTTATACAAGTTATTTAAAATTTAACACCTTAAGTCTTACCCTTCTGTACAAAGCTTGCACGCAGTTTAAGTAACATTCTGACCATCCTCACTACCAAAAGGAAGTGTTCAAAGCAAAGATTTGTACACACAATAAGCATTTTCAGATTAATAATCTATTAAAGGGAATAGTTCCTTCAATCAGTGGAAGAAGTATTTTAAAATCTGAAATCAAGGGGGAGGGGGACAAAGCCTTACATGCTAAATACCAGCTGTAGGTACCTGTATGTAGAATTGATAATTAAGGTATTCCTAACACACAAAACCAGCTCCCAGACAATGCTATAGCTGCTACAGTCCATGGCTTGCTCATCTGAAGTAGTGTCTTTGTTGCCACATTTTACCTTTGTTCCAATACTTTTGTTTATTTCTGATGTGCAGACACACATTTTGATTGGAGTACACATCCAAGTCTCAGCCTTTCCTGCTTTTGATTTTTTTCCTTTTACAAGGGAGTTCGTTTGTTTTGTTTTGTCTTTTAAAACTTCACCATTCTGCATCCCCAATGGCTTTGGAAAATACATAATCTCTTCCATTAAGATTCATGATGCCATCTTTGAGATGAAATTTCCATTTGTTTTTACTTCTGTGAATCTAAAAACAGATGGAAAAAGTTGAACTATTACTCTGCATCAGAAATGGGTAATAATGTATAATTATAAGGGCGGGAAAAGATGGAATAACTATTATACATACATTACTAGTTACTGTAAATATGTTGAAAATCAATTGTGCACTTAGGCATGAAAAACAAAACCTAATTATGCATACATCAGTGTTTTCTGGTTTTGTTTTTTTAATCAGTAGCAGTAACTGTCACAAAACCATGCAAGCACAGAGACACTTCAAAATCCAAAGCATAAAGCACATTTTTACAGGTTGCTGGAAAAGAAGAATGAAGATATATCCACCTCTGATGCTTTAATTTGATTATCTTTGATTACAACAGCCATGAAACTCTACTTGAAAGCTAGAAATCCTTATTTCAACCACTGTAACAAAAAGACCAATGTTTTAAAACAGCCCTGAAAGGCTAAAACACTAAGTTTCATTATTTGTACCTCTTATCTAACTTCTGTTCTGCATGAAAACTAGTTTAGGTTATGTATATATAGATAGCAGGCCTACTTAAACATTCCACTTCTAATCTGAAGCGTTTGACTCTGGATTTCTGAAAGTTAAGTTTTGGTTAAAAGGTAAGTGGATCATTTACAAGGCTTTTAGTCTGAAAATCTCTATGGTACAAAACAAGGTGAGGGTCCCTTCCCCCACGTAACAAATGATAGGCCAAGAGAAAATGGCCTCAAGTTGCTTCAGGGAAGGTCTAGATTGGATATTAGGAAAAACTCCACAAAAACCATTGTCAAACATTGGAACATGGAACATTGCCCCAGGAAATGGTTAAGTCACCATTCCTGGAGGGATTTAAAAGACATGTAAATATGGCACTTACATGCTTCAGTGGTGGACTCAGCAGTGCTGGGTTAACAGTTGGACTTTATGACCTTAGAGGTCTTTTCCAACCTAAGCAATTCTATGATTCTATACATAGTAGTGTTATATTGTAAAATCACTCTTTAACAGCGAGTCTGTTCCATGATTTACATTCCAATTCTCATTGTAAAGAATCAATGAGAAAAGTAGTATCTCCAGTATTGGGAATGAGGCCTGAAGCTTCAGCTTTAAGCTATAGTCTTTCCAGTTAAAATATTGGCCCCTTTAAGGCTTTGTTTAAAACAAGTTTGTAAGATTAAGCTGGGAGATTACTTCAACTAATTGCAACAGCCCAAGAAATACTAGGACAGAAAAAAAAATAAAAAAACCTCATTCCAATGTTTACCAACCCCTCCTGTGAAGAAATTCCTCCTGATGTCCAACCTATAGGTTTAATTTAAAACTAAAGGAAGTTGAACAAAATTCAGTCTAAAGTTCAAGGAGTAAACTTTTGGGAAAAAAAAAATTAAAAAACCCCAACAAAACAAAAAAACCATCACATACTGTAAGAGTAGAACAGACAAATACTTGTCATCTACCAAAAATGTCATCAGAAAGAGCAAAAGATCACCAGTACAATTAAGTAGCAGTACAAGATACTCAAAGAACTTTAACAAAGCTGAAATGCTGTCCAAAAGAGGAAAGATTACAATAAACTTTCACAGACAAAACAAAAACGTAATAAAGCCTGTCTAGAAAAAGTTAAGAAAATTTTACAAAAGGTATAAAACCAGAAAATCCTTCTGCAATTTTCATTAAGCATAAGAAGTCTCCCCATCTACTCTTAGCGTTGTAGGAACAGTAAAGTAGTACCAGCACAGATATGACCATATCACTCAATTAATTATTAGTAATACTGCTTGGTCTGTTCTCACTTTAAGCTAAAAAAAGTAAAAAAAGAAGTCAGTGGCAAAAGTCAGCAAATAAATGAACAAGGAAAGGTCTGGCTTATATATGCTATTTGCTCTACCGAATGGCATTCAACAAAAAACCCTCATCAGAAGCATTTTAGATGCCATGAGGTAAGAAGGAAGATCCTCAGATGGATAAATAACTGAATAAAAATGAGAAAACGAGGGTAAGAACACTGTTTTTACAGTGAAATGAGATCATTTCAGCAAAAGTTTGTGCTGGCTGGAGTCTGCAGTTTAAGAATTCACTAAGCATCTGGAAAATGACAAAACGTCATTGATGATAAAAAAGAACAGTTACTGAAGAGCTGCAGAACAATGTTACTGTCCTTACTGGTGTAATAAAACAGTGGTGGCATTCAATGTACATGAAGGCAGTAACAAGGGAAAAAACTATTTCAATTTACATGGACAATAAAAATGATGGGTTTGAGTTAACAATTAAGTCAGATATGAGATCCCAATGTTCTAAGACTTTTCCATGAGAATATCAGCTCTGTGTTCAGCAGGGCCAAAAGCATACATGAATTATTGCAGAACATTGAGACACCACTTGATAAATGGAAGGTTCACCTGTGTTATTAACAGCTCTGATCGTCCCTCAACCTTATCTACCCTTACCAAATAAGATACAGAAAAATAAAACACATCTGGAGAATGAAAGTAAGAACAATTAAATGTTTGAACACCTGTACAAATAACAAAGCAAAGTGTAGCTCTGATTTCAAAGAGATGACTGAGGAGGGTTATGATGGTCTGCAATACCATAAACAACACCAAGAAAACAAAAAGGCAACACTGTTTAGAACTAAGAGGTATTATATGAAACTAACGGGTTTAAAAACTACGTGATTCTCCACACATCACACAATGCATGTATGAAACTTCTTGTCATAAGAAAGTTTTCAAGGATTCAAACATAATCAAAATAATTTCTGACAAATAAAGGAAAAAATTCTCCGCTGGTCATTGATAAGAAGCCACTATCTCTTTCTCAAGAGACAGTTTACAGAAGGATGGTAAAATGCTCTCTACATGAGCATTGCTACCTCTCTGCCCTTATCTCATAGCTCCAGAGGCATCCACTATCAGCTGATTCAGGATGCTGGGCAGGAGGGATCTCTGCTCAGATCTGAGTTGATCCTGTGTAGTTTAGAGACAAACAAATCAATGATTGCTTGATAAGAGATGAAGTCCTTTCAGAGCATGTAGCACTGGAGGTTAATGATGGACACTATCCCCTACTGAGTTTCCCATTCTTTTAAGAGGGTGAGGATTTCAGAGTAGTTCCTGTCACTCAGCTTCAGCAGCTCCCAACAAGCTTTCCTGACTGCTATTCTGAGATCCCTCACTATCCTTACGAACTGCCTCAAACCAAACAGTTTTGGATTACGGTCTGGAGGAGACAGATGGCTGGGATGTAGATACTGATACCACTTTTCTGTGTCTTCAATTCTCAGTTGAATCTGATGGTAAATCTAAGCAGAATTTGGGTATAACTGAAGATTTTCTAACACAGTCATTCTTTAAAACATAGGAGTTTTTATTCAACAAGCTTACGGGTTTTTTTCTGCTTTAAAAAGAATCCTTATTTATCATAGTCCCATTAATCTAGCATAGGAAAAGAAAGAAAATCCACACTGAATAATCTTTCTGCATATTACCTCAGTCAAAAGGTGTCTGATATCCTCTAGACACACTTTAAAAAATTCCAGGCAGAGATGAATCCTTGTATATTCCAGGGAAAACATGCAAGAACTTACTAATTCCAGAGGAGGCAAGACAGTTCAGCAGAATTCAAAGCAAAACAAGCACAAACATTCTGTATTGCCATTTTGTATAGCACAATGCATAACACAGAAAGAACATTCTCCTCTGGTAACTACTCTATCATCCAGAAGAGGCATTTTTGGTAATCAAGGAACAGTTTTCCAGAAGTCTAAATCCTAATGCTACTTTTTCTATTCGTAGCCACAATAAATGGACAAAGTTATAACAGTTCATCTCTCTCCTGAGCCCAGAGGCCTTTCCTTTTCATTAAAGGGCACAAAAAGACATGATGAAGAAAAATAAAATGCAGCCAAATTTTTCCAAGCTTTACTCATTACCAAGTTTAGTACAAACATGCCACATAAACTTGTTTTAAAAACAGTAATTCTTTCCAATCATATTATAATCTTTACAGATCTACCTGTACTTAACAGTCACAAAGATACTACTTAAAAAATTATTACTTGATAGGAAGAACAGAGAAAGTAGAACTCTTGGATTCTGTTTTGTAAAGATTACCTTATCATACTGGCACACAACAACATTTTCTGTATCAAACAGTTCTTGTCCGTCCTCATCACTCACATCATCTTCACTGTTCAGAGGCTCCTGAAACAAACACATGCAAAAAGTTAGGATGTTCAGCAAGATTAGAGCTCCTACTTTGATTACAGAGCTATTAGATGATTACTTACATGAGGCTACAGTCATGTCTATGAACTACAGGACCCAATATGCATCTGAGGTTGGGAATATTAGGCTTTCTAGTAGAGTGCTGAGGTACATACATTTCCTTCCTACCCTTATTCCTAAGAAGATTACCAGTTTTAGTCTGAGCACTGCAGCCTTCTGTCACAATAATTCTTGCTCCTGATGTTTGCAAAATTTCTTCACAAAAGTATGCAGATTTTTATTTTCCTAAAGCATCTAAGCAGTGGAAAGGTGATGTTAGTCACATCACTCCCTACATGCCCTTAAAAATAAAAACTCCATGGCTTATTCACATTTGTGTACCACAAATGAAATTGATGTACCACAAATGAAAACAGACTTCAACATACACAGGAAATTTTTACAAGGGGGGGAATGCTTTAATATGATCTTGCATAGACACACAGAAAAATAACTTCTCCATACCTTCTAGAATGTATTTTCATGTCCTTAAAAATTAATTTTATTTTTTTCTTTCTGCTAACACACTGTTCCAGCAGAAATTTAAAAAGATTTTTTCATCCCATGTCAATAACAAATGCTTCAAAAGCTAAAACAACCTCTACTAAATGCAGAGCAATAAGTCTGCTGTACAATCCTCATCTTCCCCACCTACTCCCAAGTACATAAGCTAAACAGAGCAGATGCTAGTGAGAGAAAGTGTACCAGAGGTCCTAATTCCTTTCAAAGTAATGCTATGCTTAACTGACTTCAAAAGCTTTAAGTAACCAGTCCACACAAAGTAGCTGCTGATGAGCAAAGGAAGCAAAAATAACAGATCTCTGGTACGCTGATAATGAAGTCTTGGCATATAAAAAAAACTTCCTCAAGAATGCTAGCATTAAGTGTTAAAGAACACCTATTATTTAAGCATGATGACCTCTAAGGCAACTTTTAAAACATTCAAACTGACATCAATGCTGATCAATATAATGGAAAAGCGATGTGAACCCAACAGTGTTAAGACACCACTGTAAATATACTACAGAAAACCTGATTTAACTCCTCGATAAATTTACAAGTTTGACCTGAGTATCCTGCATGGGTTACTGTGAAATACTGCTCATATTGGCATTTTAAATGGAATCTAAAAATCATTGGAAAAGTTGTAGAAAACTCTGGAAGAAATCTGACAGTTCAAAATGCATTTTAGAGACAGATGTAGGGAGTGCCAAGCTTCCCATCAGAGATTAAATATCAGTACTTTTAACTTACTAGTACCTACCTGCCCCCTACCCCTTTTTTTAAGATTTCTTATTCTTGTGGAGCTTTTTGGTGCAACACACTTTTTAAGAACAACTGGCTGAAGTCCATAACCAAGCAAATTCGAAGCAAATTAAGCATATATTAAGAATGCAACAATTCATTCCTTTTCCTATCTACTGATTTTATTAAATCAAGGTCAGATGTGTTTCTAGTAGGTGCTTTATAATCAAATTTGAGTTGTCAAGCTTGTTCTAGTGTAACAGAATGCAATGGAATAGCCAGTGAGATGCAGGTCAGACCATATTTGTTGGTCCCCTCAGTGAACTAAATACATGCTCTCTTTTTTGTTAATCTTCTTAACACCTTGCTTTTTTATGCACTCAGTCTCAAGTGGAGTTGACTATTTCTGTTTGCTCATGCAGGTTTCATACTTCCATGACTGACCTCTCCATGAAATGAAAAAATATTACTGATAAAGTTTTTAAAATGCCATCCATGACGGCTCACAGTCCCCTCTGCCTTCCTCAGCTGCATTTCAAGGTGCTTTACTAATACACACCACTGCCCCAACTTCAACATAGGAAATAATGAACCTTAAGTACAAGGATAAAAGTTATATTCTCAAAAGTATTGAAATATAGTATTATTTGAAACATTTTTCTTTAAAATGTTGACAAAAAAATTTAAATGAAACAACTGTGTTCCAGTCTTCTGAAATAACAGTTTACCTCTTCAACTTGGCCATCTTCACCTCCATCTTTTTCTTTGTCTTCCTCTTCATCATCATCATAGTCTTCTTCCTCATCTTCTTCTTCTTCAGATGATGTGTCCCCTGCTCCATCAACTTGGAGAACAAGTGGTGCTTGTGGTTGTGCCTGTTGTTGCTGTGGTTGCTGCTGACCAGCTGCAGGTATCTGTGCTTGAGCTGGTGTAGGAGCAGCCACTGTTGTAGGTATGACTTGTGTTTTATTTCCTGTAAACAGGATCTGCTGAGGCTGAATAATCACTCCTGTCTGCTGGGAAATCCCTCCAGGGAGAGGAGCCAAAACCTGATGGAATATCATAGCAAGTACTGTGGCTGCTAACATGACAGACAACCACATCACTTACTCAAACAATCAAGGCATATCAATTTGACTTGCACTAATTAGAAAAAAGTTACAAATATTCCACCTATATCAGATACATAGTTTAAATTATAATCACATACCCTTCTTCACTAGTAGGTGTTCATTTCCTAAATTTTGCACTGATAAATTTGAGAAAACCTACTGTCTATCCATTGTAAAACACTAGCACTACTACCACAGATTTCCAAGCACAGCAGAGAAACATCTTTATTCAGGTGAAATATCATTTTAAAAAACATTCTTTATAAAAAAAAAATTTAACTTTAAATTCCCTACAAATTGTTATTCATGCTGAAACTGCAGAACTGTGACACTATGCTAAATTCAATACTTTTACAGTCTGGACACACAGTTGTCCTTGTAATTGAACAAAAGCCCTTGTAAAACACACTGTATTCACTACTAAAATAACCAAGGGGCATGAAGGTGTGAATTTAGGTATTTTCTTCTGTGTGCTATGGGACTTGAAATAATTTTAACCAATAATCACATTTTAACATATAGTACGTAGACTAGGATTATGCACACAATATATTATTGTCATCAGAAGATGCCCAAGAGAAATTTTAAACTGCAGCCAGTCAGGCAAGAATAAAAGTGACATTGAAAACAACATTTCAAAATGAGTTAGTTAAAAACAACCAAACACAACTCCACACCACACTTTTATTTTTTTTTAGATATACCATTTCTGACTGTGTTCTATTTCAATTTGGTCATAAAAATGCAAGCCTTTTTAGTAATTACTACTATGGTTTTTTCTTTCAACTGTACCTATTCAAAAATTTTCCTTTACCTGCTGAATAACAGGTGCTTGTACTCCCCCAGGTTGCATTTGTGGTATGACCTGCTGCTGTAGAACAACTGGCTGCTGTGGTTGAATTATATACTGAGCTCCATTTGCAGTTCTAACTACTTGGAGGATCTGACCTGTAGTAAAATATCAAATTAATCAAATGTACAAGTTCACTTTTTAAATGATCTTTGTCTAGAAGCTTGTTTCCTGGAAGAATACCAATGACAATTAAAAGAGAGAAACATTAAAATGCTTTGTTTTCATCAGTGAAAAGATACTATGCTATAGTAACTGCCGGAAACAAAGAATAGGGTTGTTTACCATCTAAATATGATCATGAGGTATGCAATCCAAAAATGCATTTACTTTTGCAAGGCACAGCCTAATCCTTTAACATAGCATTTTTAAAGCTCCCACCTGTATACATACCTCATGTTTCAAAAGACAGATTTTACAGCTAGAAAGACAAATCAAACAAAAATAGGAATACACAGGTATTAACAATGTAAAAATTCTATCCACTGCTAACACCAAGATATTTCCAGGGTCCTGTAAGATGATGTCCTTTCCTCAGAATTTTTTCCTTCCAATTACATTTCAAAAAATTACTCTGTGTATAACTTTCTTTGCAGTATTAATGTGCAGTTGTTTTTTGGAAAAAAAAAATAATCTATCCTTACATTTCTTGTCCACTTCTCCTTTCTGTTCCCATAATACCTGTACTTGATTTCCTTTCATTATCCTTTAGCTTTATTACCCTTCATCACTTCACAAAATACGTCCAAGACATACACACCTTTGAGAATAGCCTGCAATTCTGAAAAGCAAAAGCTAAGATACATTCCAACATTAGTTTTTCACATTTCTAATGAGAAAGGTGGAATAAGAAAGGAAATTAAATTACATAATCTTGAACATTATACATTTCCCTCAGAGACAGATTTCCTGTTCTCCCTCCAGAGCAAAATGTCAAACCCCATTTACTGAAATAGTTAAGTATATCTGAAAGATGGGACTACCACTACTATAAGGGCGGATTCCTCGATTCTGCTTTTTAAACAGTAAATAACAGAAAGTAAATCCCAGATTTTCTCCCTCCCAAGCACTCTCTAAACTATTGTCTGTTCTCAATCTTACCTGAATTTGTAAGTATCTGCTGAACTGGAGTAACACCAGCAGGGAGAGCCAACGTAGCTGCAGTAGCTGCAGCACTCTGAAATACCAGAAAAGCTTTTTAACCACAAACATTATTGCCAATGTTTCATCTCACAACCTACTGCCTGTACCTTTTTATTGCTGTTTACAATCTTTGCCTGCCAGTTTCTGGCATACATTATACTAATTATAAAAATTATTTTCCTTCTTTGTTAATAGGAGGAAGGTTAAAAAAAAAAATCACTAAGTATCACACCCTAACCCTAACTCCATGTGGTTTCTTGTTTTATCTGCGAGCCCAGCAGATTTTTTTTCTTCTCCTCTGCCTTCTCTGCTAATCTACTAATACACTACAACACTGCATGGTTCATGTGGCAATTTTAGTTACACTTTTTCAGCGCAGCCAAGGGTATGGGCCTAAAAATCTGGAGAAACGTAAGATACTGAAGCAATGATTACGTTCGCCTGTCACATTTTCACAGGGAGTAGTAATCAGGTTACTTTTCTTCATTCTGTAAGTGATTTGCACTTCAAGTCCACATAACACAGCTCCTTTGAGTGAATACACGCATGCTGTGTATTGACTGTTCACAGAATGACTAATTTTTCTCTCAAGACAGTTGATTCGAAGAGAAAGTGAAAGACTTTCAATGGGTCATGATTTGAACCTGCAAGGATACTGAATTCCAACACAATTATGGGAGCTCCAAATACAACAATCTGCTTTAAGTCCTTAACTCGCAGAGGGCAATGGACTTCTCCAGAGGCCTCTCCATTTCAAGGGTCTAACTTCAGCTGCCTGTGGAAAAGCCTCCCTTTATAAGAGAACCATGGCTGATTACTCTTTGCTACTGAAAGGATTTAAACTGTATTACTAGGCAGAGTGCATACTTCCTGTTTATGAGAAACAGGATCTTCCCATACTGGCTGGTCAATATAGTAGTTACAACTGCCAAAATTAGAGATTACCAAGCAAAACTGAAGTGTGCTTCTATGCATCCTCCATCCCAGACAAAGATGGATAAATAAACTCTCATTATTCTCTGCCTTCCAAGATACTCACAGTCTGTCAGATCCACTCTTTTATATCAACTTAAGTGTTTCTAATAAACACAAATAATATTTCCAAATTTATTGTGACCATTTGCTGAACAGGAGTCCCCTGTGGTCTACAATTCATCCACATTTTGACAGCAGCAGAGTTTAAAAAGTTTGGCATACTTATTTTTGCAATACCCCTCAACAAGATCCAAAAAAAAGTATTTTACTGTTGGACTTAAAAAGTTACAAATCCCATTGTAATGGCTGTAAAACAGAAAAGAAAAACATGAATGTTTATGTGCTCTCAGCCTCTAGGTACATCAGGCTATTCAAGTAACAAAGTTCAGGTTCTTTTCTGTAGCAAGATCAGCAGATAACGAAGAAGTGAATGCTAAGCAAGCCGTTGCACTTGAAAATTTATTGCATCATGAAATTTTGTTTCATGGGCTTCCAGTACAGAACTGGTAAGAATGGAATTAATTCTAATCTTAACACACATATTTAACTTATATTAGCTGTTCTTCTTATGGCTTTGCAAACAATTTATTTTTCTTTTAATTAAGCCAGGGAATTTAAAGCAAGAGAAGATAATTAAAATTAACCTCTAGAGACATAAACTGCAAGAAAAGGGTAAATGACCAGACTCAGCTTTATATACTGTCACAAAATTAGTGAATCAAATTAATGTGACCAGCAAAGATCTATGTGAAATGCTAAATCATATCTCACTTGAGATAAACTTAAGTTTCAGAGTAGTCAATGGTTTTCCCTGCATCTAGCACATACAGTATGCTTGCATCAGTTAGTGATGGTGTGTTGTTATAAGAGCATATCATCATGTATACCAACATACTCCAATTTCTGATTTAAAAAAAAAAGTTTTGGTTAAAGCACAGGATCAAGGTAAGTCCTAGATTTGTTATCAGAACTGACATCATGGACTACTACTGATCCCAGACTGTAAGTGCAGCCACAAAACTCAAAGATGGCAGATAGCTTTGGCAGTGTGTCTTAAATTACTTTTAAGCATCTGATGACCAATACCAGATTCATGTTTATTATTTACTCAAAAAAACTTACAAAATGACAGTGTATGCCTGTTTAAACTTCTGCTTTTCTTACCATGCCTGATGCATTCATGTGTGGTATCAGCTTGGAATCTGGCACAATAACCTGCTGCTGAGGTGCTGGAAACAAAAAACAGTGTTTAATGAAAAATACAGTGTATGCCCAAAATAACATCCAAGCCAGAGTAACTTATAAAGAACATCACCCAAACATCCATCACAAAAACAACTACTAAGCAACCTCTGATCTTATTTTTACTCTCGAGACAATATACAACAGCAGGTCTGAGAAGTGATATGACTAGTTTGCCTTTACAGATCTTATTTCAAGGGCTTCAGTTACCTACTCTGAATCTAAGTAAAGTAAGATTTAAAATGTATTCCTGAAATTAAAGGTATTAGTGAAATGTTGATAAACTTGATGATGTCCAATAGCACAGTTCTTCAAAAACATCAACTCAAAATAGTTAACTCTTAAAACAGACTTAAGCGAGGACTGTTGTAAGATGAAGAGTATCAGGATGCTGCAGCTAGCTTGAGTTACAAGCAGTTAGCATAGCTGTTAGCTCATGATTTTCACTGTCTTCGTGTAGCAGAAGCAGATGAAATGCAATCAACTACCTGTCCCACACAACAAAGCAGTTTTAGTGTGCTAAGGGAAACAGACAGCTAAACTATATAAACAATCTGTTGATCATCCAGAAAAACAAGTGCCTAAGCCTATGGAACAAGCAGGCAGCTGCTGCTATTAGCTGTGACAGTAAAGTAAAAAACAGCACAGTAATTTGACAAGCTCTTCTCCATCCAAACCCCTAACAAAGGACACTTAAGAATACTAGGGGTAACAGAGTTTCTGGAAAAGATTCTGGGGTGGAAAGCCCTGCAACCCTACACCAAGATCTGAGGGCATCTCTCCAAGTTTCAGGGAACCCAAGGAGGGCAAAAGAGCTTAATGAAATCTCATGAATCTGTGCCAGGACCACACAAAGGACAGCAGGAATCACCATATTGATCATTCTGATCTCTCCCTGTGACTGCACCAGGTCATGAGAGGAACTACCATTTCCACCATGGAACAGGGAAGTCAAGTAATTCATAAAACTGCATGTCTGTGATTAAAGTGCTCTGATATCCTAATTTAATTTCATTTAGCCTCCACATTGTCACTTCTTTGTAAGCCACAACGTTTGGCAACAATAAATTGGCTTTAAGTGTGTTACTATAGGTAGGATCTTACTGTACCCTAAGAAAAACCCCAAGAGCACGGGGGACTCCTGGTCAGTGGAGGGAACCTAGGTTGGCAAAGTCGCAGCTCCTCCGCGAAGGGGCCACCAGAGGGAGCGGTGAGGAGCTGCCTCATGCTCTGCCACTGTCCTCCCTCGGCAGAGACTCCCGGAGCCCTTGGAACCGCAGGTATTTATTTAGGGGCCTTAATCTCAAAATTAATTTTATCCCAACATTAAAAACTGATTCATGTGTAGCCAAAACACAAAGTACTATAAGAAGAAAACAAGATATCAACCCCTTTTCCCCCAAAAAACCAAAGAAGTGCCCAAAACCAACCACAAAAAAACCCCACACCACGGTAAAAAAATGCCACAAAAACCAGTTCTAGTCACATTAGTTGTATTCTGTGCTGAATATATGGTGGTTGGGTTTTGGCTGGATTTTGGAGGGGCAGGGTGGAAAATAAACCCATATCTATCTTTTGTGCTATGACAACATAGGTTCTCCGATCCATGAAATCTGACAAAAAGACTGAAGTCTGACTACCACAGATAAATATTTTATGCCATAAACTTAATGCACTGAAAAACTCAATCGAGCCTTTCATAGGTGGCAGATTTGTTTACTCAGCATATATACAGTTAAATCCAGTAATATTTCTTATATTTCAAATAAAATTATGATTGCTGAAAAAAATTTCCTTAAATTATTAATGAGGAATACACAGGCCAGTAATTACAAGAAACAATATTTATTGTTATGGCTACCTAAAATACACCTTGAACACCCACATCTACACAACGTGCAATCTTCTAAGACCACAAAAATACATATATATATATATATATATATATATATACACTCAAGACTATTATACAAGCATTTTTCATGTCCTAGTATTGAGTTATGCTTGACAATGGTTTTTTTGAAATAATTTGCTCCTAATGACTTTTTTACCTCATGACTAAACTGCCAACTGCACAAGTATATTGGCTTGAACTTAGAGCTGATAATGGAATTTTCAAAGTCATGTGTTCTCAAAATATGTTATGTTGTAGGAGACCAAGAAAATTCAGCTTTTCCAAAATCTTTTAAAGAATATTACTTAAAACAAATACCAAAATACTTTTTACCAAGACAGTTCTCTTGACCCATTAAATAGAGGCAAATAGAAAGACTAAAAGGTTTCCATCCTGTCCTAGATTTAGAATATGTTAAGGAGTTGGACTAACTTCAGAGTCTTTTGCCAGAGAGTTTAGAGATTAAGTCTGACCTTGCTGAGATGCTGGAATAAGGACCTGTTGTGGCTGAGATTGCTGCTGCACAGTTTGCTGTGGCTGAGGTTGTGTGTGATGGTGGTGGTGATGATGCTGCTGTTGCTGCTGCTGCTGTTGCTGCTGTTGCACCTGCAATAAAAGCTGCTGCTCTTCTGAATGGAAGCCATCTACAGCCTTGGACTGCATCAGCTTGTTCTCCCACAGCTAGTTTGGAAAAGGAAAGAGAACTATCTGTGTACAATTTTTACTCAATGGGATTTGTAACAACATAATGACAGTAATCCAAAATTGATTTTGTTTTCACTGTTTATTTTGTGCAGTCTACTTAGTTCAAAAAGCCTTTAGACAAATATAGACTGGAGAGGTAACTCCACAGAGGTAATGTTTTAAGAAAAGGAGTTAAATATCTCCTGTCAGTCCAACCTCAAGCTTTTATATTCTTTATTTTTTCCATGTGTGGAAGATTCATAACAACTCTAATAGAAGCACAAATAGAGATAAACTGGTAACTTTAAATAAGCCTTCAAGTTTTCCACTTCCCTACATTCTTTCTTACCTCTATAATCACAAAAACAATTCCTTTATTACAGCTTTCCTCAAGACATTTCTTCTTGGAACTCCTCAATAAAAGCTGTTTAAAAACTACTGCCTTGTAACACATTTCAACAGAAACTACCAGCATACCTAAGATACTGCCTCTCTACAAGCATTTACACAGTTTCTACCACAGTATCAAATTCAGCTTCTCCAGCCCTACAGTTCTTTATGTCAGCTGACGTGTCTCCAAAGGACAGTCACAGATGCAAAAAAGCAGTTCTTGCAAAAAGACAGCAATGCAAGTATTTCTAATACATCAGAGTCAAAAAGACTACAGGCACCTAGGACTCATGACTTAAGTCTGCTGAGGGCTCCCTTCCCCTTCAATACTTCATTTTCCTTCTTGTCTCTTTCCTCAATCTTTTCTGACATCATTTGCTGAACACAGCTGTGTCACAAAAACCAAAGTGCTTTTTTTATAGTGCTCACTGCACTTCCACCAAGACAGGTCATGGTCTCATGGGAAAGAAGTCTTTACCTGTTTCTGTCTAGTCAAATTCAAAATTTGTTTCCTTTTCCATCCATTTTTTAATATTTCAAAAATATTGTGAGTGTGGGACACTACACTCTCTGAAGAAGCTGAGACAAACAGGACCTACTTTCCCAGTTTCCTTTTGCTTTATTTCTTTTGGTTGGTTGGTTTTGTTTTGGCTTTCCCCCTGTCTTTTCTCTTCCCCTTCGAATGGCTTCTTTAACTCAGAAGGAATTTGGAGAAAGCCACAGAAGACCCATTAGCTCAGGTTTAATATCCTGCCTTTATTTTGGACTCTTAAAAACAGCTCAACCTCACTCTGTGTAAAAATTCTGAATCCAAGAGCTTGACAAAAGTGTGATGAATACAATGTGATTTATTATGTACCACCTGCCAAAAGACAAGATTTCTGCAAACCACAAACCATACATGCAACAATCTGACAACGCATCCAACAATGCAACTCTTCTTCTTCAGAAAGACAAAAACATCAAGCAGAGCAGACCTTTTTTTTTTCACTGCAGAGAAACCTTAAGAGCTGTCTGTCTCTAAAATAAACATCTTCCCCTTTTTTAAAGATACAATGTTTTGGGGACCAAAATAATACTGAATTCAGATGCCTGCTGTTGTCAGATTAGGGAAAGTAAACAAGGTGAGCATACCTCTCTATACGGCAGTGTAATTCAAATGATAAGGGACTACAGATATGCAGATTAATACAATGCTTAACTAACTAAAAACTAGTATTTCTACTGTGTACAACAGTAACCAGATTTGGAAACTAACTGCTGTATTAGTCTATTTAAAAGAACTTTAAAGTTGCAACTTACAGTTTTGAGTTCCATAAGAACCTGTTCATCCACTCCTTCATCCAGAAAAACTTCTCTGACATCATTGATGACATCTTCAATAACAGACCTGTACAATTTAGGCTTTAAAAAAAACAATAACTAGTCAGCACTGTTTTGAAAGAAATTTATGACTTTGAAATAAGATTTCCTCACATAAAAAAATTCTGAAAACTGCATTACAGAATATACTGCATCTTTTCAAGTGACTAAAATATCCAAAGAGGTATAAATAAACAAGAACAGCTCAAACAAGGTGAAAATGGAAGGGACTACTCATGACCTCTTGTGATATAACTACAGCACAAGTGTTATCAAGCCATGAGGAATATAATTCAAAACAGAGAAGATTGTTTTACATTCAGTCAATTTGTTTTCTGCTTGCAAATGTAGATACTGAATATGCAAAAATACTTGCATGTGTGCAAAATACATCAAAGAACATTAAGAGTTCAAAAACATATTAAGACAAATACAGACAAAAAACTTGTTAGTGCTTGCTAGTTTAACAGGTATCAAATATGGCTCAGAATGATTTTTGAGCTGAAAACCACTGAAGGCCCAAAAAACTGGAAGCATTCATGTGCATATTCTGTTCTTCCTTACACATCTGTTTACAAAAACTCTTGCAGACAGGATATTAGGCTAGACAGATTTCTGTTTTCAATCAGTAGTTATGCTTTTATATTACAAGGTTTTCATGGGAAAGCACTACAAATACGTTATTATTCTATTACACCGATTTCATGCCTAAACTATCAAAGATAAAGTGAATTATCAGTTCACTGTAAGTTGCCAAAAGAAGTTCTGGTGCCTCCATTCCTGGATATACTCAAAAGCCACCTGGACATTGTTCTGGGCAACCGGCTCTAGGAGGCCCTGCTTGTGCAGGAAGGTTGCAAGAAGGCCTCCAAAGGTCCCTTCCAACTTCAGCCATTTTGTGAATTTTAAAATGAAGGTACCATTTAAAGCTCAAAATTTAATTCATAGGACCATACAAAAATTGTACTGTGCATGTGCTGTACCTTTTAAGCAGTACAGCTAGATGTCTCTTCCTACGTAAGAACCTCAACGGGATTTTGGCTGGGTTTAAATATCTGTGCTACATAATTGCCAGGTAGCACTATGAGCTCTAAATTAGGGTTGATCAATCTGTAGCCTCTGAACCATATATATGTCACTGATAAAGGCTGCTTCTTGGGCTGGGCATACACCAATTTTAAAATGATCTGAAAGTAGCTACAACTTTCTCCTCATCCCTCACCTCCTCAACCCCATTCCCTAACTTCCTTAATGATGCTTCCTTAAATCCCTGATGATGCCGCACACATCAGATACGTTGTATACATGCAAAACAATCATCCTGTACTGGTGCAGTGGGTTTGGCACCCCAAGAAAGCTGTGCCTCCAATGCACACATGGGAAATCTGCATCAAGCAGTTAGTGCAAAGGTGCTGGAACTACACATATTTACTGCATGCACTTGAAACATTTATTTGATGCATGTATAGTTGCTTAATGCATCCCAGAAGTGTTGAATTTGTTGCAGACACGCCCAAGATAATACTGCCTAAGTTACACAATAATGCAAGGAGAATAGCAGCACATGATTTACTAGTCCACAAAAAAGCTGAATGGCCAATAAGCACAAAAAAGAAGTTGAATATCTTTGCTTTAAATGTGTGAAAGAAATCAAAAACAAAATGAAAAAACTTTAAAGAAATGCACTGAGATTACAAAGGGATAAAAAAACATATTTGAAATCTGGAACTAAGCAGTGTGATGGCTGCTTAGTGCATTATGTCCTTACTGTTTAAAACAAACTCTTCATAGGGGCACACTCAAGTGATTTTTCTTACAAACCATCACTCCCTCCCCCCAAAAAACACCACAGAAAAAGAAAAAAACTCAACAAAACTCAACATACCACTCTATGCTACTGATCACTTTGAAGCTTTAAAACATGCTGCTGCAAATCAAGTAACTGAAATGCTAGAATTCATCCTTCTGTTACTTGTCACTCAAAAAAAAAAATAAATTCAGGCTTCAAATAACAGTGTAAGTTTGCCATCCTTTACAATTACTTTTGTACATTTATAGCACCTATGTCCAAAACTTAATTGCTCCAAAAGAGACAAAACATGCCATCCTGTATGCTTTCTTATCCAGGCTTCAAATACTGCATTAAATGTGCTTATAGACATTGAAACAGACTTCCAAAGCCAGACTACTCTTGAGTGCTAATGTTTTAAATCTGTGTAGTGAGTAACTTAGAAATACCAAGCACCATTAACAGGATTATTTTTCCACTTAGATTTAATTCATAACAGATGCAAAAAGATGTTCTACTTAATAACATTAAGTCCTATTATTTCTATAATTAAACAAATTGCATAAAGCTTATGCGATTCAACTAGCACAGAAATACTACTTAACCTATTCCATATATTGCTCCTTATTATATTAAAAGCATCTGTTTCTTAATGCCAAAACCACACTCTGCAAATAAACATGCTTAACCTCGGGCACATGAGTTACTTTACTTAAGTCAAGAGAAATACCTGTATGCCTGAAATCACAATAAAAATTCCTGCAGGATGCAGACCACATTTTCTCCTTTAATCCTTCTCTCCTTAAATCACCTATTAGGTCCACTTTTCTAACAAAAACAGATTTTATGCAAACAGGCCCTAATAATTACCACCAGTAGATACCTCCTCCTATTCTCCACAGTCAGGCATTTTTGTAAGGTTTATTCACAAAGCCTCCTGAGTCTGTAAAGCCTCATAAGAAAGATATCAACATTCAGATACAACAAATTGACTCTACAGCCCAACAATCTGCTTGGGAATTTCTTTTATTCCCTGTGTAATAAGAGAAAAAACAAATTCAAGCAGACAGGGGTTTCTAGTGTTCGGTGTTAGCTTAGCAAGACAGCAGAGAGGCAGGTTAAGAGCACAAGTGTTCACTCTGCCATTGTTGACACAGCATCCTTCTCCACTACTTCCAGCAGCCAAAGCAAGCAGATAAACAAAACAGGACAGTCCTGCAGGGGTGCAGTGAGTCAAGAGCCGTGCATGTTAACAAGCCCGCAAGCAGTTTGTACAGGCATGTACTTCTCTGCATTAGCCACACAGTGCACTGATCTAAACGTGGTTCAGAATTTTCAGATGCTGCTCTGATCACATGATACACTCATGGCTACATGATCAGAAGGAAAGGAAGGGAGAAGAAAGTATCTGCACACTTATAATGAAACAGTGTCTGATTTCATCTTTACACATTCACATAATACCCAGAAAAATCCTGTCTGGTTGAAAACATTCTCTTTTGTACACTCCAACTGAGCATCCAGTCCAGGTGGATGCAACACCTTCCACAGTGGGAGCAGTAATGCCTTAAAGAGACATCCACAGTGGAATTTTGAAGAGTATCACAGAACGCTCTTTTCCTACCTCAATAGGCATACCCAGTAAAATTACAAAACAGCCTTAAGCTCCAGTCTTTAAACGGAAGCACACTGTACTGTTTTAGATATACACTAAGTGTTGGCTTTAAGCATTATTTATATCATGCTCAAGCTGTTTATATAAGCCATCTAAGACTCTGGAGTTGGATGACAAAATTATTTTCATACACTGCTTACTCAAAAAATAAACATGGTAATACAATTCCTGAATAAGTCTAAAGATGGGATAGCAGGTGAGCTTTCCAATAAATTTCTGCATTCAGTCAGAGAAAGCAATGAGAACAAATGAAGACTTTAAAGATTGCTATTAAATTAATCATGTTTTCATCTGGTTTATATTAAAGTGCCTCCCTCGTAAAGAGTACATTGCTGTAAACTTCAAGCTCTTTTAAGAGCAAAATACTCAAATCACTCTTCAATAAACACTATTCCAAACACTTACTACAGATAAAAGACAACAATTAAAATTCCTGATTTATTAGATACAACCACAAACACATAGAAGAGATTTGAAATCTAGTATTTCCCCCTCTGGGAACATAAGGAAATGATTATATTTCACTTTCCTTATGCATCTTGTAAAGAGAACTCTGAGTATGGTGAGACTGCTACACATGCACACACACTCCAAACTGAGGAGCAAGCTATTTTAAGAAACACCACATGCCTTCGGGGGCTTACACTTCCTACATTCCTTCCATTTCAAGGGTACAAAAACTGCAATTCTTTGTAATTATTATCACAACACTTGGGATTTCAGCAGTTTGGGTTTCCAATCACCAACATGTTATGGAGAGATATGCCACAGCATGCTTTGTGCATTTGACAGCAGTTTGCTCCTGGTTGCTTCTGCAGCTCTCTCTGAAACACTGCTAATCCTCCTACCAGCCGTGTAGTTACTGCTGTAAGCTGGCCATATGCAGCTAGAAGAGCACACTGTAAAGGTAACTTGTCACAATTACATCAAAGATGTGCACAGAAAGAAGTAACGTATATATCTACAATGCAAGCACTACAATCTGAGCTTTTTTTACGTTGTCGTGGACTTTTACAAAAAAATTTCTTTTGTCACCTGCAAAATCTGATACTGCATATAACTGTTTACATTTATACTTGTCCTTTGTTAGGGAGAACAGATTTCTAGCAATTCAAATTTGACTGGATGCTTACGCAATGCTACTGACATATTAGGCTCCAAGTCCAGCTTCCTAAAGCCACCTGGCTGCAGCATTTCAAAATGTTCCCATTCATCTTTGGCAACCCTTGGGTAAGCAGTGTGATCTTTGCTATTGAACGAGACCTGAATTTGACAAAGTTGACCAAGCACCATTGCAAGGTTTTAGTACTTAACTGAAAATTAGCCTAAAGCATACCTAATTGAAGCAGGCTCATTTTAAGCTTGGCTTTTGCTAATCCAAACACAATGTTCAAACACTGACACCTTTCAAGAGAACTTTACAGAACTTAGGACGGTACAGAAACACAGCCGAGAGAAAGCAAGTCTTTACAAGATATTTACAAGTACTCTGGAGATGATGCAACATATATATTTTTTGCTATTGAGTACTAACTTGAGCAAGAAAGAGAAGCAAACCCTCTCATTGACTACACAGAAATAGATCCCTTTCTTGCAACAAAAAAATGAAGCCAGAAGCTTATAAACAGAAGGACAAATAACAGATTCAGATCACACACATTCAGTATGCATCTTACACATCATCTGTGTAACAGCTGACTACTTTCCTAAAATTTTCTGATACAAAAGCTGACAAAATATCAAAGCAAAGATGTTTCTTTGCAGTTGCATGACCCTAACTCACAGGCAAGTCTGTAAAATTTCAGATTTGGAAAAGAAAATTAGGATGTTTTGCATTTTCTTTTGTATAATATTCTGCAGTATACCAAATATTGTAATGAAACAAAGTGTTAGTGAAAATTCTAAAACCTCTACTCTGCCTGGACTGCAATAAAATATTCGTACATCTTAGTCACCAGAAACGCACATAAATCATTGAGTAACAGGAGCCCATGATCCAAACACAAAACTAATATTAACATCACTTTTAGGATAACAGCTGTAGTCAGACCTTGGCAAAGTGCCATAAAGTAAGTACTACATCTCTCCTTGATATACTGGGTAAGAACCGTTTAAACACTACTTTCCCCACGCAGCAGAAAAGCTACTTCGAAGACCTTACAAGAGCACAGGAACGTGTGCAAGCTACTGACAAAAAAAATAATCACAAAAAAAAAATCAAAAAACCCACTAAAACTCAAAAACGAACAAAGAAGAAAATGACAAAAAAAAAAAAAGTAAACATATTCAAATGCAGGAGGGGATGAAAACTGTCTTTGTACAATGCGTAAAAGCAAAGGAAAGCCCATTTACACCGGCTGGGATACACCCCCGCCCGCGCCGGAGCCGGCAGAAAGCACCACCGCCCCGCAGGCCGGTAACGACGGGCTGGAGCGGCGCGGAGGGAAAAGAAAGCGGTGGAAAAGGCCGTCTGGGATGCGAGGGACAAGCCGCCCGTCTCACAGCCTCCGCCGCGGACGCATGCACCTCCCAGCCCGCGCTCCGCGGCTCGCTCCCTATTTAAAGGCTGATGTGGTGTTTAAATGGAGAGGCGGTGACGTGGGGCTGGAAAGCACCTTCCCATCCTAGCAGAGTCTATATTAGAGAGCGGCAATAGCTCTATATAAACAGGGCAGCCACAGGGAGGAGGAACACAAGGAGCAGGGAGGCAGAAAGGCAGGGGGAAGCCATGATGGATCTGAGAGCCACAAACAAGGGGGCCGAGACGCGTCGCCGCGGGACGCCGGTTTTGTCGCCTCAGCGCTTCGGG
>NW_021940750.1:22797844-22830942 GCF_001715985.3 Manacus vitellinus
TGGGGGCAGGGCGGTTCCGGGGTCGCCGCGGGACAGAAACGCAGAATCGCGTGGGTTGGAAAAGACCTGAGACTGTCGAGTACAACCTACGATCGAACACCCTGTCATCTACACCGTGGCACTACCTGCCACGTCCAGTCTTTCCTTAAACACCTCCAGAGACAGTGACTCCACCACCTCCCTCGGCAGCCCATTCCAATATCTAGTCGCCCTTTCTGTGAAAAAATTACTCCTGATGTCCAACCTGGCGCCGCTTAACGTTATGTCCTCTCGTCCTATCACTTCTTGCCTCTGAGAAGAGAGCAACCTGGCTACAAACAAACTCCTGTCAAGTAACTGTAGAGAGCGATAAGGTCCCCCCGAGCCTTCTCCAGGCTCCCTCTGCCACTACTCATAGGGCTTGTGCTCCAGATTCTTCACCAGCTTCATTCCCCTTTTCTCTGGACTCGATCCAGCATCTCAATGTCCTTCCTGAATTGATGGGCCCAGAACTGGACACAGAACTCGAGGTGCGGCCTCACCAGTACAGAGGACAATCACTTCCCTAGTCCCAGTGGCCACACTGTTTCTGATACAGGCCAGGGTGCCATTGACCTTCTTGGTCCCCTGGGCACACTGTTGGCTCATGTTCAGCCATGCCAGGGATGGAGCGCTGGGACGGGGCCAGCAGCCCTCAGGGGGGACCATGGCTGAGGCCGAGCCCCCTGTGCTGCCACCAGCACCAGGCTCCACACACATGCCTCACCTCAGCCCCAGGAGCTGCCTGCTCCATGGCCATCAAAGACTGTAGGTGACCACTACAAGGCTCTTATCCTGATCCCTGCCCACTGTGGTGAGCACCAGTGTCTTCCCTCACAAGCAGTTGAGAACAAGCTACCCCGGATGAGAGGCTACTGCCGTAGGCTGTGTGCCACCACCTGGACTAGTAACTGAGGCTCGTGCTGACCAGGAGGATGGAGTCAAAGCAATCTAAGAATTTACAAATGTCCTCCCTCAGGGTCTCAGCATGGCCCACAGGTGCTCAGTGATCTGCAACATTGCTGCTTTTACCAGTTCCTCACAGAATCAGTGGCAATAGGATCTCCCAGCTGTGCAAGAGGTTGTCAGAGCCCTGCCAGCTGGCTTAACTTCCATTTTCCCCTCTTTATTGCCTTCTCTTCCATTCACTCTTTATCCCCTTTCTCTATGGCAACTTGTGAGAGGCATGTAGTATGGGAAAATCTTCTCAACTATAAGTATATTGTTCCAAGTTAACCATTACCACCTTCACTCAGTCCTTAGCACAACTTCTGAACTCCACTCATACCTTCGACCTCCATGAGTAACTCACCTGTGTAAGGTCCACTCAAGCATAAGTGAAAAATTACATTGTCTTGGCATATACAAGGCATAGCAGGTTACATCTCTTCAATAGTTATGGTGGTGTAAACTATATTTGTTATGTTACCTTCAGCCTGAAGTCCTCTCTATTAACTATCCTAATCAACAAGTTCAGGAACTCCTGTCTGGTATCTTTTGATGGGGAGGAGTTTGGTAGTGGGTATAGTAGGTACGGGAGGCCTTCCCTTCCCATTCCTTCAAACCTTTCATTTCTACAGTAACAAACACCTCCTTCCCTGCTGAAGTACAGACTTTTTATGGGTCAGCTGATTAAGTCACTATTCATGGTGCATATTGCTGGAGCCCCAGGCAAAAAAATAGCATAGTTTATCCAGTTCTACCATTCTCACCTTTTTGCTGTAGTTTTCCACCTGCATAGCACAGCCAACAGGACTGGAGAGGATCTGCCCTCTCAGAAGCCCTAATTCATGGGCTGATGAATGAATTACAGGGATCAGTTGAGGTGCTGGTGTTACTTGGCTTCCAATGCCTCTGATAGGAAGGTAGTACTCTCTCACAGCGAGTCGGTACTTCATTGTGAAATGAAACTGCTGAAATGACTGGCATGTTACCAGGAAGGAATCAGATTGCCATTCATACCCTTCTTTCCAAAACAAGGCACTGTATGGCTACAGTTTCCTTCCTTAGAACCCCCTCCCAGTTTTTCAGAGTGCTTTACTGAATAGTTAAAAAATTCAACACATGGGCACATTAGCAGTACTGTCTCAGTCTGGTGTCATGCTATTTTCCACATTTCATCAGACTGCCTTCCCAGAAGGTAAGACCTGTGTGCACAGCCCTCTCATAATTTCTCAGGCACTAATATCCAGTTGTGGTGCAGCACTGCAAACCTCGAGTGCCTCTGAAGAATATTGTTGTGAACAAAATCAAGCCCTCACGAGAAATGCCCCAATGAGTCAGACTAATGGTCCATCTAATTCATGGCAATTCAGCTGCTGCCTGGGGAGACAAGCGAGTTAGCTGCTTCCTGAAATCTGTTCACCTTGGCTTTCCCCAGCATCATAGCTGCCTGCTGGATCGGTGTTAGGGGATTCTACTTCATTTAGCATTTTGTTAGGCTGGAGTAATGTACATGCTTATGTACAGTACAGGAGCAATGCTGCTGATTGGGGTAGTATCAGAAGGCATAAGCTGCATAACAACATTACTTTTATAGTTAGCTGTCTTTATCTGCTAGCATTCTCCTTTGTTTGCTGGGCAAGCATGAACCTTACTAAGTCTGTGTGTTAACCTGTCTGTCATCTTTCTCCCTGAGGTTTCTACAGCTCAGGGTGGCTTCACCAGGTTTATTAATAATGTCATCTTAACTGGTGGGTGGACACTTCTATTTTAGCTATTGTGCTGTCTAGACTTGAAATCCATAGTGATGATGGATATTACATCAAGAGCAAAGATGATGACATTTGGGTAAACTTTCTCCTTCGCTGCAAAAATTGTGCCAAGTATGAGATAGTGTAAGGAAAAGCAGATTTGTGCAAAAAATAAAAAACTGATCCTTGGTGTGTTAGAGGAGGAAACAAAATAGAAATGTTCCCACTCAATCCTAGACACAATCATATTTCTTTTTCTACCAGGTGTTTGAGACAAAGACAAATCACCTTTTACAGCTGACATTTTGCACTCAGAGACACAGCCTACGTTGAGTGCCATGAATGATTCCTGTCCTGTTCAGAAGCATCCCTTGCTTCTTCTCAGCAGAGCAAATGACTTACCACTGCAACAGTGGCTAAATTAATATAAAGGGTCTAGTATATGGGGATATTCGTAGTTCATCTTTTTTGTGGTCCAGTAGGGAACTACACCTTTTAAAAGAGAGAATTTTTAAATTTTTTTTCATTTTTGATATTTTGAAGTTTTTTGGTTCATCTGAAAATTATTAAAAAAAAGAGAAATAAATCTGAAACTACTCTTCTGCCTCCTAGGAGCAGACTATGAGTATGCCTGATCTGCACCCAGAGAAATCACTGCCAGATAATTTCTGATCATACATCAAAGAAGAGGTTAGCTAGTATGAAGTGTTGCTGACACAGTGGTTTATGATTTCTCAGTTCTTGAAACAACAGAAAACTCGTTTTGTTGCTCACACTTGTGTAGCATGATCATATGGACAGGTTCCCCTTGTGCCCAGGGTGGGGGGTGGTTGAGCAAACAAAACAAAAATTGGTCTTAACTATATTACTGGAGTGCAAATCTTAACACAGAGGACAGAATGAGGCTCACCGTCAGCACACCTTCCAGAGTTGTCATCAATGTCCTGTCCATGTTACCAATCTGCTGTTGTAGTTGTGCTGGCAATGTCTCTCACTTCAGGAATGAAGACAACATACAATTTTCACCCAGTATATTACACTCTTTCCTTAAAAACTAGCTAAGCTGCTGAACACTTTTGAGAAGGCTCTGGTAACATAGTAGTCAAGGAAGTAAACTTTCTGACCCAATCTCTGAAATGACAGTTTTCCAGAAGAATGAGATATGCATTTAACTTTAAATTGTAGTAGTGTGTATTAAAGGGTAAAACAGGAACATACACAGAACCAAGTCAGTCTAAAAAATGTTAATAGAGGAAAATGCTTCTTGAGTTATGCTCACACATTGTGAGATTAGAGCTTATTTTCACCTCTTAAGTCTCTCACTGCTTCCATTCACTGCACAAAAGACAGAGTATACCTTAAATAAAATTTGAGAAACTTTGTTTGTTTGTGAGTGCATGGGTGGGGTTTTTGTTCTTTTTGTTTGGTTGGTTTTTTTAAGTGTCCAACAGAGGTAAAAAAAAAAAGGTGGCACAAGCCACAATCCAAAATGTTGGGCAGAGGCAGAACTTAACAGCAGATACATCATACTAAAGCTTTTCTGGATACAACCAGCCTTCAAGAGTCAAAAGAGATGCTGACACATAACAAAACTTACGTGATATGAATTTCAAACAAACAGTGTTCAGGTATTGTATAAAAATTCCTTAATTAAATGATATAAAGTATATATTGAGTGACATTCTCCTAACAACCTGCTCAGTGTGATCTAGTAGCTGGGAAAAAAAGCCAGCAAATGTGTTCCTCTTGCCTTCAGCATTAGGTTTTCCAAAAAAGTTCTTTTAGCGAGGCAGAAATTGAATGAAGTAGCTCACATCACCCTTATTGGAAAGCATCTCTATTAGTCTAGTTGGATTTGCTCTCATATTTAGAATTTGAAGCACAGCAATATGCTTTACCAAAGCACACTAACACCAGATTTAAGGGTCTAATATATACACAATTCAACAGCCCTCTTCACAGCCCGCAGAGAGACAAACCTTGTCATCCTATAGCAATGTATTTTGTCTCTTGTGACCTTGCGGAGGGCAGAAAATGTTTCGGCAAAGTCTCATCTTGAAGTGCTAGAGCAGCAAGATCTTCAAGAAAATCTTGCTACACATTAAGCTTTTATTTCATGATTAGAGTTTTAGAGTCTCAGGCTTACTCTGCTCTTACTAAGTGCTTACTCGAGCAAAGTAGGAAATACGAACAATTTTTCTCTAGTTTAGGCAGTTTACTGTCAGAATATGTATAGTTGTTTGAAAGCAACTTGTATATACACCTGTCTCATTAGAGCATGTTTAAACTGGACAATAAAACTCTGTGCTTAGTTATACAGTCAGAGCTACATAGCTACCAAGGTTAGAAAGCCATTTTCTCTCCCCCAAACAAAATACCCAACTTGCATCTTCAAGGAAGACCACATTAGCAGGTCACTGGCTACTATATGTTACTGTAACCCCTTCTGTCCCCGTCTGTCTTCAACAGACCTCTCAGGCCTTCAAACACTGAAGAATAGCACCACAAAACCCAGAGGACTGATCAGAGACTTTCTTCTAAAGTTGACACTAACTGCTGGACCCTCTCCCCTCAACACTAAGATTTCTCCTCTAGCAGAATCCTAGTTCCTTCTCTGATTTATACACAAATGCCATGTCAGATTTTGCAAAACTATTCCTTTTATAGTACCACTTGTACCTCCTCTGCTTAGGGAACTGACTTTCCTTAGTCTCCTGCAAAAAATAATTTCACACATGTGCACCATGGTCTTTATAACAGCTGTTTCTAGTAAATGATCAGCTACAGCTGGAGGAGGAAAGTTGCTCTTTTCCAGGCTGTTGCCATGTGCTGCATTTATTTACACCTTAGCAGAGGTTTTTGCCGTAATGGATTTGTGGATCAGATATTGGTTTTTTCATGTTTCTGTTTGACAAAACTATGCTTAATTCGTAAAGGCAAAACTTAATTGAGACACTGGCCCCGTCTTTCCCACGACCCCAAGCATTCAGTGATAATGAGGATTTCAGGCATTCGTACTTCCTTCCCATACCACTGTGTGCTCGTTCTGTCCCTGTGTCACCGCGCTCTGCTTTTGCAGTTGTGCCAGTTCCTTGCTGTGCTTTTTTTTTTTTTCCTATGCTGGCTAATTTTTAACCTGGATCAGTCTCCTATCTGGCTCATAGGGCAGCCCTACAAAAGACGTGTTAGTGCGACTGAAAGAGCTGACAGGAGTAGAAATAAGTGATCAGAGGAGGAAATGCTTCAAAACAACATTGTTGCCAAATGCTTTGTCATGTAGAAAAGTCTCCAGGCTTCCTTTTATTGAAGAAGAATTGGCCATTACTAAAATGCACACCCGGCTTGCTGTAAGAAAGCTCTAATGCTTGTAGGAGGAAGATTACTGGTCTTAGGGCATGGACCACCCCTTCATTTTTCTCATGTATATACATGTTTGACCTAATGCTTAACTCTCCGCAAACTGAATGATTCATAATTTGGATACAGAGTAGCAATTCTTAAATAGCTAAAAAAAGTCCCTAAAATTCTGAAGGTTAGAGCTTCTCTGAAAGGTTGTGAGCTAAAGGAGTGCCTTAGAGTTACACATTCTACATTATTACCTTGGTGAAGTGCTTTTTAAGTGGTAACATTAATCACTGAGACTGTGACTGTTATGAATGAAAGCTACTCAACTGTTATGAGGTTCTGACAACAGCCAAAATATTACTGGCTCTGATCCATAAAGCCAAGCAACAAAGAAGTTAGATAACAAAAAAACCCAGACTTAAAATACCAATTACAGGCAATGTTTTAGTGTACTGATCCAAAGCAGAGCCTTACCTAGCATGCTGATAAATGTTTTTACTGACTACTGCTATATATTCCAGGGAGCAGCTATGATGTGCAAAGATCCACAGCAGAAATTAATTAACTTCAGCAAAGTTATTCCTGATATATACAAGCATCAGAGAGTGAAATATTCATAGAGAAAATTTTTCAGAGTGATCTGTATAATGTGCCTTCAGAAGCCTTACATACATCAGGCTCCACGTGGTGACTTAGGATAAAGTAATTCCTCTGGGGTATGCCAGAATACAAATATGCAGTGTATAACTATGGCATGGTGCTGGTCTGTGTGCATGATAACCCTGTGATTCCTTTGGGAGCATGTGTTTCCCTGGCCTCAACTTCCCTGTCACAGCTGGTGGAATGGGAGACAGCACAGAGGCTGCTGCCGCCGCCAAGATGTGCTGTCGTGTATTTTACTCAGCGGTTTGTCCCTCAGCCACATGCTCACATGTCTGCTAAAAGTGGTTTTGTGCAAGGCAGGTTTGCTCCACCTTGGATGCTCCCTGCCTCCCACTTAATAAGTCTGTTCCTTTGTGCCCAAGTGAGTGGCCTTGCAAACCACACAAGCTTCTGAATTGTTGAGAATCTCACAGACCTGATTTAAGGGCCCAGAGTCTACAGCTTTCATGAAAAAAACATGGGTGTGTCCTACATTTTGCTGCCCATTCAGAGGTGATCATATGTCCCTTCTGGGACCCAGCATAAGAGGCATCAGGCAGAGATGACTTTTTCCCTTTTCTTTTTTTTCCTTTTTTTTTTTTTTTCCCCTTGATGAGTCCTAGGGTTGTTTTTCAAGGACTGGGTGGAATTTGCAGAAAACCACTCCAGTTCAGTTTTGGCTGAGTTCAGTCTTCCCAGTGAGGAAC
The DNA here is from genome assembly GCF_001715985.3 of Manacus vitellinus. Taxonomy (NCBI): domain Eukaryota; kingdom Metazoa; phylum Chordata; class Aves; order Passeriformes; family Pipridae; genus Manacus; species Manacus vitellinus. The sequence continues at coordinate 22,805,250 of NW_021940750.1, forward strand.
AGTGAACATGAACTCAGCCGGAGACAACCTATGGCTTATGAGCAGTTAATGTGGAGTTCACATTCTGTGGCTAATTACCTAACTGCAGAGCTGCACTAGTGTGAGAATTGCTGGGCAGCTGGAGTCCCTGGCTTTGAGAGAAAGGAAAACAGCAGGAATAAGCCAGCCCAACTCATCCTGTAACAGAGCTAAGCATTTATTGCCATTCCTAACCTGTGACCCATTTCCAGAGCTCCTCTCTGCTCCAGTCTTCATGGTAACTGGGATTCTCTGCCATACCAAGATTTTGACATCTGTAAATGTGTAAAAAAACAATGGGAAGCTGCCCTTATAGACTGGAGCTCACATTTTCCCTCAGCTGCTTGCTCCTACTACCTAGTCTTGCTGCTTTAGATGAAAGATAGTTATTCCATCTTAAGTATCATCTTCCACTACAAATCTTCCTAGACCTGCAATACTGCCTACTGTCATCAGCCGTCTCATTTCTCTTACAAGGACTCCAGGCAGATTAGGAGTCAGCATAGCTGTGTCTCTTGAAAAGAACTATTTCTAATGAGGCATCCCATCACATCCACTATACCTGCAATTTTGTTTGCACTGTTTTATGGTATGGGCAGAGCACCCACTGAATAGAAAACGGAACTTCCAGTTTACAGGATTTTCAGGCAGCTGCATTTGTGCTGGAAGGACTGCTCCATACTCTGACCCAGCTGTTCAGATGAAGACACACTGTTAACAGTTGTAGGGTGAGGACCCAAGGCTGCCTTTGTTGGATGTGTTCTGTACGCACCAGGGATGATTTTTCCCAAGAAATTATAGCTGTCACTGCAGCCAGCCCCTGGCAGAGTCTGTACTCTGACCTCAGCTGAGCTCAGCTCCCATGAATGTGGCCAGCTGTCCAGGAGGTGCTGATGGATATGATCTAATGGGAAGCAGATGAGAGTACATTCAAAGCCAAACTGATGATATCTCTATCCACATCACTCTAAACGTATCAGTGGTCAAAGCAAGTTCCTTGCCCTGCTGCCAAAGCCAGATGAAACTGGAGATGAAACTGGAGGATGGAACCAAGTAGCAGTGGTATAGAACTACAGAGTCACTTTCTTTTAGATCTGACAAAGCAAGATGACCAGCAATTGTGTTTAAGCCGTGCAGCTTATTCTCTTTCCATTACTGTAGAATTCTGCTGCAAATTTCCATGTCCCTCCTGCCTAGTTTCCAGTAATGGCTTTCAAGACACAATTCATATTTCTTTCTGAATGTTGTGTCAGTAAATGGGCTATATTGATATCAGTGTAAATTGCAAAGGAATGAAGAAGGGCACAGAGTAGGCGCATTCAAGTTAAATCACCTACAAATGCTGTAAGTCTGCTAAGGACCCTGAAGGAAGAAGATGTTCTGGTTTAGGGAAACAGTGGAGGGACATTAGATCTGCGTTGAGCTGGGGCTTTATCATTCCAAGGCATTGATTTAATGATATTTTGATTTTCTTATCATGAGAGGTATAGTGCTTTATTTGATTTAACTCTTCAGATAGCTTGATTTCCTAATGTTTGAAAAGGATCATGTGATATTCAAATGGAAGGCGATAGGAAAGAACAAAGTGATATCCTAAAATGTATAGGCCATGACTTTTTGCTCTACTTGAAAATATCAAATCCCCTGGGGTATATCTTAGTAACTCCTAGATGGAGCTCATACATTTGGATGACTTGAATGCTAATATTCAGACTCAGTTACAAAATGTAACCAGCATGAATTACTACAGATTTTATCAAACATGTTCAGTTGTTCCCATATGAATGTAAAAAAGAATCTTTTCCTTAGGTAGACATTTTTATGGATGGGAGATTCCTGACATAATGGGGCTTTTTTATTAAACTTGAGGAGGAGACATCAGAAAGTTAACTATCAGGAAGGTAACCAGCATGAACTCTGATTGTGGCTGCACTGTAAATGTTTCTTTTCCAAGTCAAAAGTAAAAGATGTAGCCACAAGAGGGAGGCAGAACTCCTATGCCAGTATAGTAACCCCAGTAGAAAACAAATCAGAGAAATGTGTTCTAAAATTTTCCCACTTTGAGCTACAATTGTCCAGCAGCTCTCACATTGAGAGCAATGACCATTGGCTATAACGTCTATAAAAATGGGCTCACAATGCATAGCAATCATTAAATTAATGTAGGCTGAAAATTAGTATGTAATACATAATTTTCTTAAACCTAAAAATTAGGTTAGAAACTACTTCAGGAGAGATTTTTTTCATGTGTTTTTTTGTAGATAGGATGGAAAACTGTCCCTATTCTTCAAAGGTATATAGTTGTATTCTTGCCAGGCTCTAATATAGAAGGATCATTTTGTTTCAGGAAGGAGAGTTTCTATAACAATTTGCTTCTTAGCAAATATAGCACAAGGATGTATTTAAACACTTCCATGGAACCTAAGCAAACAGATAAGGCACTATCCTCAAATGGTGTTATTACTTATCCTATTAAGTACTTTCACTGGACAACAGGCCTTCTAGATCCAGTGAGCTCAGCAGAAAAAGCAATTTGTATGGAGGGAGAGGGTAGGTCTGGTGTCTAGTTCATGCTCCAAGGACTATTTCCATAATATACTCAATAGAATTTCGGAAACTGCAGTCAAGGATGAACAAACCCAGTCAGTACCCTAAGTGCTCAAAGCCTTCAGTTCTTTTCAGTCTTGAATTGTCTCTACCTCTGTACTTACCCTCTAGGTAGTCTCAAACAAGGAGGAGAAAGGGACCCCAAACCCATTTGCTTCCCAGCAGTGCAGTGTTCTGACCAGTGCACAGGTTTATAGAATAAATAAATACTCATTCTGAGCACAGCAGCAGGTTGGAATCTTCAAGAGGGGGAGAGTAGGAGAATGCCTGGCTTGGAAACCCAAGCTGGACTAGGCTGTATAGAATTGTGGTAGTTTGAGGCACACGCAGGAACAGTAGGTGTCTGCAGACATCTTTCATGCAAATTTATGAGAGCTTCTGGGAATTTTGGTACTCCCAGAATGAGGCAGTTGCATGGGGGTTGACCAGATGGGAGTAGTGGGCTTGGCTGCCCAGACTTGGACTGAGCCCCAGTGGCATATCTCGGGACAGTGGGGGGTGGCTGTCTTTTAAAACAGCGGTCAGAAAATAAAAAGATCAAACTTTTTTGTCAACTTGTTCTTCCCATCATACAATGCATAATTGTATAAGTCTATGCATGCCTATACAACACACACATATGCTTTGTTTTTTAATAGACAATAGTTAAATGTTAAATCCTTTTAGAAGATTTTCTGCTGGAGGTATTTAAAAAGCTTTATGGATGTAAATTTAAACTGAATATGTGCATGACTGCGCATACAAGTAAGGACTACTTAGGTGGAAAAGATTAGTCAACACAACTGAAAAATTAATTTCTCTCTTGTCCTTTTCTCAGCTAAACATGGAATCAGCAGAGGTAGTCAACTCTTAAACCCAATTTTGAGATCTAATTGTTTTCCAGTGTGTTAACAACAGGCAAAATTCTGCATGGGGTTCACAGGCCTGAAAATCAGAGGCTGCTCAATGCAGTGGGTCAGTGGTCCAGGCAAAGATCTGGCAGTGATCACTAGACAGCAACCATCCCTTCGCTCCTGTGAACCCAGGGAGCGTGACCATGGAGCTAAATGCCTTATTGCTCCAATCCATGGTTCATTTCTCCAGGTAGGACCCACACCACAAACCCCAACTTACCCAGCAGAAATGTCACAGTCAACTCACATTCATCATGCTGTGTCTGTTGGTCCTGTACAATTTGAAAGCTGATTTTGACAATGTGGTTCAGTTCCAAATCCAATTCTATTTGTTCACAAGCCTTCCAATCTTTCATAACATTCATATGGATTTTTACACTATTTTTTCCCAGGGTCAGTCTTTGTAGACTGGGACTCCCCAAGTCACATTTTTTTGCATAGTTCCTCATTTGTCACAGGTCATGACGTATTAGCACACATTTTTCTCTGCTGAGATTGTAACTTCAGCGTATCTTATTTTGCCACCCGCACTCCCCTGGGTGTTCCTCTCACACCAACTGTCACTTCCTGACTGCCAGGGCAAAGGGTACCTGTAACAGCTTGGGGGGGGGAAAAAAGCCTGCTAACTGATACATTGAGAAGCAAGATTTTGACCAAAGGGAGATGGAGATGGGGTGCCATAGTGGTCAAACTCCCTTAGTCTCAGCTGAAAACTGTCTGCAGTTTTGCTTTTGTTTCTCTAGACCTGAACTCAGAACTCTGCTACAATTCTGCCTGCACTGGTGCACTGACATGAAGTTTTCCCATTTCATTCCCTTTTAATCTGAGTACTCCCTGTATTTGTACAATTGCTGAACTGACAAATTTCTTTGCTTCCACAGGGGAATTGAGCTCTTCTTTTCAGTCCTGCATCAGGGAAACCTTTACAAAAGAGGCTCTCAATTTAGGAAATTACTCTCAGCTATAATCACCCTGTATTCATCCTTTTCCTTCAGAAGCTCTTTAGGCCGAGCTGACTGCTCCCAGTTTATCTACAGCCTGTGGGGCAGTAACAAATGGGAGACTGCAGAAGGCCTCTGACCAGGGAAGGACAAGTCTGCCCAGACCCCCTTAACCCCAGCATGTGTCTGCCCCTTGCTGCAGCACCCCAGTGCTACTGCAGGCACTAGTATAGTCACACCTTTCCATCAGGCTTTGCTGTCCTGTTATTCAGGGCTGAGAAAGACATGTTTCTTAGCTGGTGTATGAAATACTACTCCAGTTACTTTATATACAGCAGTTGCTGTTAAGCTTCTGATACTGTGACCAAAACAACAGGAGCTTTTTCTGTGACTGGTGTGCTTCATGGTTCAGACACATCTGCTGTGACCCAGACCTGCACCTAAGCCGGAATAGTGGGCTGCTCCTCCATCTTTCGTTTGACCTCAGCTGACTTTCAGCACCTTTTGTCTTACAAATTTTCAACATATCTGGACTAGATGGTGAGGGCAATCATGGCAACAAAGAGCAGTGAGAGAAAATTGCGGTGTTTTTTCTCTGCAAATGGTGCTATCTCACTCTAGGGCACACATTTGTTTGGGTACACATTGCAGTGGCACTCTGATTTCTCCATCTCCTGTAGGGTGTTATTTTGGCTTTTCTCTAAGAACTGCACTATTGCCAAGGAACTCTGAGCTCTCTGGTTTCAAACTCTCATTTTTGTCTTTAATTTTCATTTAAAACCATTTTGTATATTAGCAAACTATCATGTTTAATATAATCCTACCCTCCCAATTTTATAGGATCATTTCCAAATGTCACTGAATATCTGAATTATAGTAAATAACCTGCTATTACTACCAGCCCCTGAATCTTTTCAAACTTTTCTTTTTTCTTCTGGCTGACCTGATTTAATCTTGAATAATGAACATGAGGCATCATTCCCTGTGTACCTCCATTTTCTCATACTGTAAAATGGTTGATTTACTGTCAGTTGTACTGAGGCTTCCTACGGAGAATGTGCTGATCTCAAAGCAATAATCTGAACACCACTTATGGTGGGTATCCGATTTTCTTTGGTCAAGAGTGCCCAGCTCTTCAGTCTCATATAGGGAATGCTTTTGATAAAGACAGCAGACTGAAGGGGGTCTCAGTGACTGTGAGAGAAGTGTAAAGATGTATGAAATGATACATGGCTTACTCTACTTCGAAAGAACACAGGGGATCATAGCAGAGAAATCCATAAGTACTTTATACTTGCTTTGCAAACAGATGTTCTGATCACAGGAAGACACCACCCTTTCAGGTACTCCTGGCTTTATGGTCAAAGAACAGAAGAGACCATTGAGCAGAAGCTTCAGTCCTCAATTACTTTGTTTCAGGATGGTTTTGTTCAGATGTTGGAACATCTTCCATATTATGTCAGTACTGTTCCACACACCTGTTACGTGGCTCAAGTCCTAGGCCTGCTCCATTTCCTTTGCAGTCTGTCTTTTAATCTGGAGATCAAATTAAATAATCTCTTTACTGTATGCAGTCCCATTACTTCTATTTATATTGTTCTTTATGCCATTCAAAACATCACCTTTTCCTCTTCTGAATTCAAGGCCTCTGATTTATCAGAATGTACAGCACATATAACTTTCAATTTCACAGTGAAAATGAGGATATGCTGTTTCATCTTAACATTTATTTAAGTTTTCACATAGTTTAAACAAAACAACATCCCATTTCAACTGATAAAATGAAAAGACAAAAAAAATAAACCACTTCTACGAAGTTAGCCAGTGTATAGACTTACTTATTTTACAAAACAAAAAGGAAGGAACATGTTACAAAATAATAATCAAGCCAATCAATGTCAATAGTGCAAAGAATGAATTGCAAGTATGAGAGAGAGAGAGGGAGGGATGGTAGGACGGATGGGAGGATGGATGGATGGATGTGTGGGTGGCTGGCTGGCTAAATAAAACAGGAAGATTAGGAACAGTTGTGCCTGTTACACACAAAATTTTGTGTCTCAGACATGTCATGATGTAGATTTAACTTTAGTGGCAGAAGATGGTAAGTACTTCATCCATAAGTGATCTCTTGTGTGCTGCAAATTCTTGCCCTGGCCAGTTCTGGAGATGAATATAGCTATAAACACCAACTGCTAAGAGTCACTTAAAGGAATTTTTCACTATCTGGAACAAAGGTGACTTATCAAGGGCTTGATTACTGCACTCAAGGGCCAAGGAATTACCGAAAATTTTACGCAGGCAACAGAGTAAGTACCTCCAGGCTGAACTTTGTACACCTTTTCCTTTGCTCTTTTACATGCAATTGCTCTCTATCCTGGAAGGTCAATGTTCAAGAGGGACTTTTAGCAGCTACTAAATAATGTGGACAGAGAGACCAACAGGTCTTATTGATTAAATATGTCAGCCAGTAACCCACCAGAAAAGGAAAATTTTTTATGCAATGTTTCTGATGATACAGTTATATCTGTCTCCTTCATAGGATAACTAAATTCGAGTCTAAATAAAAACTAGAACAAAAATAACAGAAGTCAGTTATAGTATTTATCATCTGAATTTACACATTTTCCTTTTCTAGCAGAGTGTCCATAGTTAATAAATGCAAGAGGCATTAACTAAAATACACTCAGCTGCCTGGAGATGTTGTTCATCTTTACCTCTTGTGATCAAAGACACTTTATTTTTCTAGGCAAAATTCCATACAATAGCTCAAGTCTTACCACAGTACAAAAATTAAACAAAACAATAACGAGAAATAGAAAGAGGGCTGAAAGTAAGAATATCTTCAGGGAGTAAATGTATGCTTACCTTGAAGGCACATTTCCTGCATGGAGTGTCTGAGTACTACAAAGCTTTCAAATAAACCAAAGGACAGTGATTGCATTTTTCTCAAAAGAAGTATTAATCTGAAACTAGTCAGAGATTTTTCTGCAAGATTTAAAAAAAAAAAAGAAAAATCATCCCCACTACAGGCATAGCTTATCTCTAAATAATTTCAGCTACTCTCAAAACTCACATAGCTCAGATCTTGTCCCTCACTCCCATCAACAGTCTGTTCAGATTAATACTATACTCATATGGATGAAGAGTATATGGTTCATGTACATAAAGTTCGTGCATGACAGTATCTAACACTGAAAAATCGGCACAGTTTAATCAATAAAGAACAGTGGAAGCCTCATTAAGGGCACTTAGGATCCCAGTGTTCAAATGCTCAGTGCTTGTAATGGTGCTGAACTGGTGACACCAACGCTAGATTTTCTAAAGGTTTTGGTTGTGAGTGTTTTTTTGAAAAATCAAACAACTAACTCCTGTCCTTTAACAGGAAATAAGGTCTTTTGAAACTCTGTCTGAGGTATTCATGCTAAACTCTTGAAAACTCAGTGGGAAGAACATCCAAAAAATGCTCTTTGGAGATCAGAATGGATTAAAATGACTTTCATATAAACCAGAACACTTTTCCAGTTTTGCCTGCTTAGCTCCATGAGGATTGGAAGAGATACTTCAGTGTACAACTAACTACAAAAGAAAGATTAAATTCAGGTCCATACTCTTTCTTTCATTCATTGATTCTGAATTTAAGAAAAAGAATCAATGATAAACTGGTAGAAAAATTAAGTAAATCCAGAAACCTCCAGTATGTTTATCGTTCAGTTTCTGGGGCATGAAGTATTCTGTGGCTGAAATATGACAGAGGCTAAATGGCTTAAGAATTCAACAGAGATGGAAAATGATATTCCTTTTATTTTCTTCCCTCTTTAAGGAGTACAACATAAATTTATTTGTATTACCTATCTGTGTGTCCATGGGCTGGGGGGCAATAGGCAAAAATTAAGACATTGAGCCTACAGGTCAGAGTAGGAAATCCCCCAACCATTTCTTTCACAAAACATTCTCACACTTCCTCAGTAACATCTCAGCACTCCTTCAGCTTGGTTTTCTTGGATTTCTTGCTGATGGGATTTCAGAAATAGTACACTAGGAGCTGTAGTGAAAAACAGGAAAAATACCCAGAAGTTCTTTGACTGCCTTTGAACAGAAGAATGAATTTTTTAGAGAGGAGTTGCCATGCAACTCATCACAGCCAGTCTGTAACAGAGCTGACAATCAGTCACAAATTCAGCCCCATGCTCTTCGGGCTGAATCATTTAATAATATCAGTAATTTTAATCCACTGATCTCAAAATTCCTCATAAAAATTAATAGCATTCTTCCATTTACAGAAGGATGCTGCAAATGTTTAGTACTAACTGGTGTGCTCTGAGGAGCTCCCTGGGCTCGAGTAGGGCCACCTGCGACAGAGTATCACATGTTTATTAAGAAGTCCTAGAAGGACTGAGACTTTACATATTTACAGTGGTGTACCTGTGTTAAGTATGTATCACTAGGATGATATAGGCTTGAAATTTAGGTGCATATAAAAAGGCATTTATAAGTTCTCTATAATTTGTTTTAAATTCTACAACTACCAGTTTCAGACTCAATGTAATTAATCTCATGTTTTATTTGGGATTTTAACATTGTAGTAATTTTCATAGTAGTCACGGTGAAAGTATTAAATCAAGAGTGTATTAATTTTCTGTTATATTCATTGTAAAATAAAATAAATTTATAAAAAAAGCTTTCATTTTAATTCACTATGATTTTAAATTACATTACCAAGGCTTTCCAAATGTGTATTTTAAAGTCAGTAGTAACCTTTCAAAAGACAAATGATTTAATAAATTATTTTTTTACATTTAAAATTACAAGACAAAATATTACACAAGCCACAGAAACAACTAAAAATAGGTACTTTTAACACTGTTTTCTCTGAAAATATATGTGAGTGATTTATGTCTTCTGCATTTTTATTTAGAAAGAAGTTTTAAGACTTGCTGTTACTTCCAGCCAAAGTGGGGATTAAAAAAATCTCCGTAATAGAAGCGTGTTGTTATTTTTTCGAAAAGATTTTGGGGCCCAGTTAATGGGAGTATTATGAAGATACAAGTTACTTATATTGTAGGTTCAAGAAAGAACATGAAAATAATATTGTGCTGCATGGACTTCCAAGGATTTTCAGGAAAGCAAACAACATTGTCTCTTAAAGTAATTGTGTCATGACATTTTCAATAACCACCCACCTTACCCATCCAAGAAAATATATAAACCCCCCCAAACCCAAAACTAAGCCCCCATGTTTTTCCCTTAAATATCTTTCTAGGCAGGAATGATCTAATCCTAGCAAAGTCTCTCCTGTATCTCCTCTATTACAACACACATTCCCTGTTGCTAGCAGCCATAACCACGTTCAGTCAAGATATCAGAACAGCTCAGAATAAAAAAATAAAATTTTCAAGAAATCGCAGAGGCTTTCTTGTAAGTTGTGCAGACCCCATGAAAATGTGCACAATGACGTCATTTTGGGGGATGAGACAGGAAGGGGTGAACAGAAGAACAGCTACATAATCGTCTGTCCTGTCTGTAGTTCGTCAGCTTAAATGTAGAGATCATTCTCTATGTTTATGTTGCAGAGTGTGTTGATTCTCCAGAATGATGCTCAGGGATTTCACTCTGTTGACCACTTCAAAAAGGAGATTTTATATAATTTTTCACTTGATGCTACCTGGATTTTATTTTGGCAGTTCAGAAGGAAGTGATTCAGTCAATGACCAAACCAAAAGGCATATAAATAAAATGCTTAATGTAGGAGGGTAAGATTGTAAATGAGATAAAGGCTGCTTTCTGGCTGTGATGGTTGCCAGACCATACTTGAGTGCAGAACCTAGATGGTGAAGAGGCAGAAAAGGCAGGCTTGACTCTACAACTGTACTTGTATCCTTCCAGAAGAAGCCCAAGGGTCTGCTCCAAACAAACCGCTGATGAGCTTCTTCTCAAAGTATGGATCATCACACAGCAAAAAATAATACTCTTCAGAGTATTATTTTAAAAGTAGTACTCTATAATTTAACAGAAAAATACCCAAACCCTGCAAGTCCTTTCTTTCAGGTCTGTTAGTTTTACCACCCCTCTTGGGACTTGCAGACTGATCTTCCTTCACTGCGTAGCACATTCATTGACATTTGCTGTATTTTCTCCCTTCAGATCCTCATTCAAGCTTTTTTTCTGCTCTATTTCAACCTGGCAGAAGAAAAAGAGGGAGAACATTTGTAATGAGAAAGGAAAACAAAAGAGTCAAAAATCTTCCTCAGTGGCAGTTTGTGTCCTGCTCAGGTGAACTGAGAGGGTTGTGAAGAAAAATAGACTGAAAATCAAGGAAAGTTGGATTTTATTTACTATAAATATTTTAAGTCTAATCCAAGCAGTTCTACAATTCAACAGTGTCATGAAATCATTTCCAGAAAAGATAATGCATGCAGAGAACTGGTATCACATGATTTTTTATTCATTATCGTTCCCAGATGTACTCTGAATCCAAACCCAGAACCAAATCTGCAGATGATAAGTGGCCTCCTAAGTGACAGCAGAAAACCAGCCTAAATTTTAAACTCTGCAAAGACTGATGTATAAAGCAAAGAGATTAATTTTCTAGAAGATCTTGAGTTGGAAGGGACCCATAAGGATCATCAAATGCTCCTTGAGGCACTGCCTAACACCAACCCAAACATCAGCACCCTCCCTGCTGTCCTCAGGTTCAGAGGTGCTTTGACTTAGAGATACCAATTTGTACTGCTACAGGGCTAAGGGTATCTATATTTGGGTCCTAAATTTCTACATCTCTGAAAACTCAGGAATTAAACACTGTTTAATTCTTAAAAGGGATACTTAGGAAGATCAAATACCATCTCCAGGGAATTTAAGAGACTATTAAAAATGTAATTACAATTACCAGTAAAAATATTTGCCATGAGGATCTTTTCAGACTCTCTCATCATTGCTCTTAAAGAAGGCAGGTAGGATTCCAATTTCTCTTCCGAGTGTTCAGCTAACATGCAAATTTACTGAGATTCTTGGCAGGTATATACATAGTGTACTTTCCCATCTGCTCCTCTCCTTAGGGCAGGCAGGAGGAAGAAATATTTAAGCAGAGAAATAATGTGATCCTTTTGTCTGCTGCAGGACTCCCACTGTAGCACTCTCACTGGAGGAGCTATGAAGAGCAGCAAAACTCCCTGTTCACACTTGTACCATATCAGCTAATCCCCAGCAGCTGGCTGTGTGCATGCTTTTTCACAGGCAACTGCAAGCAAATTTATTTCATCTTTGCTGAAGAATAATCCTGCCTGTTTGCCATGAATCAGTAGCACATGGGTGGCACATGGGTAGCTACTGCAGACAGCCTGGCATGTGCCAAATTCCCACCTCATTTGGCCATGGTATTTTATTTGTCTGCTCACACTTTTCAAGACAATGAAAGTATGCAGCGTAACCATGGTGATTGCCACATGCTCAGTGTCCTAGTTAGGACAGCTGAGATCAGTTCATCATGGTGGGTGTAACCCAAAACTGTATTCTATAGCCTTCCATGTCATTTCCCAGAAACTAGACTATTGTTGTCAATAGACTATTCGCACCCTCTGCCCATAGAGCATGGTGGGTGTAACCCAAAACTGTATTCTATAGCCTTCCATGTCATTTCCCAGAAACTAGACTATTGTTGTCAATAGACTATTCGCACCTTCTGCCCATAGAGCCTGACTCCTCAGGCTATAAACTAGGTGTTAAGAGGCCTGTGAGATAGGAGGATGTTTCTGTCCTCACACCCTTTGTGAACTCCCCGCCCTGAGGAGAGTACCAAGCATTCCTGCCTGAACTGGAGGATATATAATCTTGGAGTTTTGGAACATTTTTCAACCCACTCGTGGGATCCAGAGGACGGCTGCATCTCATCGCTCTCAACCAGACTTAGACCACCACTGGACTGCGATCACCAGTTCTGGCCAGACTGCAGCAGCTCTCCCACCAGCAGGTTCTTCCCCTCTCCCTTTACTTTGGACTCAAACAGGGCCCAAGGAACACCACTTTGTTCAGGCCCCAGGGTACTGGGTCATACATTTGGGTTTTTGTGGGTTGAGACCAATTGTTTGTTTGTATTATTGTACTTACTGTATTATTTTAATAAATTGTTATTCTGATTTATAATCTCTCCTTTGAGTTGGGTTCATTCCCCCTGCTGGTTAACTTTTAAACCAGCACACTCAGTTTTACCTTGTAACTGTAGTGTGCTGAATAGTTGACCCACTTCCTCACATCGGTCTTGTCCTCAACAGAGATGGACCGAACAGCAGCTTTGGATGCAGAAGTAGTGGGCATGTCAAACTCCACATCGACATAGCGGACAAAACTGGAAGGCACTTCCCGGTCAGAGCCAAGCTCTAGGTGACAGAAGAAGCAGTGAGGATGGCCAGAAGCTGGAAAAAGAGAGCAAACAGTAATGCAAGTAGCGTTGGATGAATGAGAAAACAACACCTAGGAGAAAGCAGCATCATTAAGCTGCAGGGAACCGAGAATCTCCCCAGGTGAACTAGTTCATAGCAAGTGACAATATCTTACCTGTTTCAATGCTGTTGAATTTACCAAAGTAATTAAACAAAATGCAAAAAGGACTGCCAATCACTCTAGTTTGCTTTCAGTGGGTGAAAATACAAGAAATAAATTGAACACAGTAGGGTAAAGGTATTTGTCCTCTTCTGGTTCCTTCATTGTCTGTAACATTGGGGCACTCCTTCTGAAACGTTATGAAATTATAGCAAGGGAAGGAGGGATTTGGAGATATTGCACATGCATTTGAAATTTTTATCCCAATTTTTAGCAAAAGAAAATGTACTGGGTAAGCTTAAATAACTTTCCTGGGTTCAAAAAGCAAATTTATGCAAAGCTACAGAATAACTGTTTGTTCCTCACTCTCACCTGTGACATGGTGGCTAATTATTAAAGGTGGCAAGGTGACGTATTTAGTTCTGTCATCTGTTAAAGATAACCTTTGTTATTATTTTTCTTCTTTGGTTTGCTGGACAGCAGTTATGTTTAAAAACTAAAGCAGGGAATTCTAGTCAAGCTAGGTTGGTTTTGTTTCTGACTGCTGCCATCCCTAAGCTTTTGAGCAAGTAATTTAATGTGTGTGCCTCAGTTTCTCTGTTTGCAAAATGAAGATGAAAGCCTTCAAAGCCACAAAGGGCTTTCTGATTGAAGAGATTCTATTACCTATGTATGTGTAAATGAATGTATAAATAAATGAACAGAATCCTTGTCTGCCACTATTATAGGCTTCAGGATTTCAGGTTACTTGTTCACTGGAAAAGTTCTTCTCCATACAGATCAGCAAGGTGTACAGGACAGAGACAAGGAAGGAGGAAAGTAGGCAGAGTAAAGAGAACTGGGTGGGGAAAGCCCAGAAACTTGCCCTGGGAAGAGCAGGAATACACCTGCTTAGCCCAAAAGTCAGCCTTGTTAAGCTGAAGCTTGAAAAGCAAGATGTGGGATTTTGAGGTATTACTTGTCCCAAAAGGATGGAATTGAACAGTCTTTAGAGGACTTAGGCATTGCAACATCCCATTTGACCTCTGAAATAAAGCCAGAAAAAAACTTCGCTCAATGTAAGTCTGGGCAAGAATTTCATCTAGAGTCAGCCTCATATTTCAAAACAGTCTAGACAGTTTCCTCACCACTAGAAGGTGCTCTCTGGTACTGCATTATGAAGATGCCTAAAAATGGGTCATTCCTGATTCAAAAAATCTGTGTTCAGCACTCAGTACTGGCAACCAATTCCCAGTCTCAGGATTCCCATGCATTCGTACCTCTTTCCTCACCCTGTGCCACTCTGAGCAGAATCCTCATTGTAATCCTTTCTGCTCATCTGCTTTGCCATGCTTTCCCCCTCCCTTAGTTTGCCAGGGGTTGCTCCCTCCTTCAGACTGGAGACCCAGCAGCCCAGGAGAAGCAGCTCTGTGCTCCAGCACAAGCCCCATCCACAGCTACAAAATGTTAGGCTTGTGCCGCTACACTCCCGATCTGGTATGTGTTTAGATGCTTTTGGGGTGGGTATGTGTGAAGGTAACACTGGGAAGTGTTAAACTGGGCTTAAGCACACTGCATGACAGGTGCTTTGGAGATCTGAGCTTTTAAACTCTTCTTTTAAACTCTGGACACATGGAATTAGTGACCTATTTTAACATACCTAATGTGGATATCCATAGGCTCAAAAAAAGAGGGAAAATAAGGAGGGGAAAACAAAGAGGGAAAAAAGGTAACATCCCCCCAATGCAATTAACAAGGTAATTTTTCAATAATTTAATTTCTTCTAGAAAGAGAGCCCATTAACAGAAAAGACCATGCACAGCAGTCAAAAAATATGGAAATTATTAATTTAAACCAGCTCAGCATGGTAGACAACAAGGTGAACGGATTAAGAAAGCAACTCCTCCACTGAAGCTTTTGCAAAATTACTTAGCACATCAGTGTTCTTTAGTGTCCTGGCTGTGAGGCCCACAAGGCACAACCTCTACAGACTTTGTTCAGCAGGCTTATTCAGAGTTATTTCTCTAACGAACAGGTACACTTTTCAGTAAAATCAGGAGGAAATCAACACACAGCTTTTGTATGCACATCTTGTTTCCTTGAGCTTCTAACATTTTGTTCTGACAATCAAGGATCTGATAATACAATTCATATATACGCATGTTTTACTGTGATTGGGTGGAACCTTTTCTGAATAACTCAGATGTCCCAACATGTTTGGATTAAAGGATTTAATTTACTTCATAAAGTATACCAGGCAGCATGCCTGGGATACACAGCCAAACTAGAGAAAAGTTCAAATCCAGATTCCAAGGCTCTGCATAGAGGATACATCTCTGCTTTGCTGAAAGAGCGTTTTCCCACGATTGAAGACTGTTTAGAAGTTTCCCTAGTATTCTACTGGTGGATTAAAAAAACTCCACATGTGAAACCCAGCCAGCAGCAATTGGAGCTTTGCAAAGTCTGTAAATAGGCTTTCTTTATCAACTCTTTTGATCATATTAATTTTGAATATGAAAAGGGCAATAATGTTTAACAAGCCATTTTGGACAGGACTTCAGCAATGTGCTCAGTAGAATCCAGTCCATAGTTTTTCCTTAGGTCAAATCACAGTCAGAGTATGCTCTGTCCTTCATTGGTCATATGCTTTTCAATGTTCAGTCATAAGCAGATGCTTTGGCTACAAAATAATACAGACAGTGCTGATAACACTGTCACCTAGAGTGAGAGTGCAAAGGGCCCCGTCCCATTAGAAAGCACAAAAAGAAAACATTTGGATAAGACAGCAAAGCTGCTGAAATAATTCTTAACAATTTGGGTGCTTAGGATTCCATAACCTGAATACAAGCAGTGAACTTCAGGAGGGACCAGCTCTCCTCCTCAGCGGGGCTGTGGATGGCAGGGCTGATGGTGTCACGGGCCTCACGTCTGCACAGAGCCTGCATCAGTCCTCATTTGGGGAATGGAGGGAAGGAAGAGTTCCAGTTGGCTACCTGGAGACCTGTGGAGTTCCTGGGACTGTGTTTGCAAGCAGTGTGTCAGAGCACAAACCGTGGATGAACAAAAGGTCCCTTAATTTACGTGCTCCTTTGAGCACGACTGGCAGACAGGCACGTGTGCTGGAGGCAGTCATGCAGTGCACGTGCCCCAAGTGGTGTGGACAGGTTGTGTGGCCTCTGCTGGCAGGGTGAAGCTACAGGCTGTGGCCACTTGCAGCATTTCCCCCAGCTGCAGTGTGATGCCACTACCTCCCTCCTGCTCTGGAGTCCCAGGCACCAGAGCAGTTCATTAGCAGACCAGATATTTACAGAAGAACCAGAGTGTTCTTAGAGATGAGTGGCAGGTGTCACTAGTTTTATATTTAGTGCTTGAGAACTGCATCATTTATAAGGACTTTGAAAATAGGTGGAGGTGGGTTATTATACGACTTATGGGTACAGCTGGATACAGCCAAAGCTGCCCAAGGCTGGGAGTAAAACCCCACACCAGTATCACATGGTCAGAAGTGTGTGTGGTCCATCAGGCAAATCTAAGGAGGAGTGGTAATCAATGCTTTTGAGTACTACTTATATATACCCCTTTGTTTGCCACATACTTTGAGAAAGGAAACCCGTGGGATGAAGTACCATCAATAAATAGAAATAGTTCATGAAGGGCAAGGTCAAATTTAAACTATACTTAGCCTGTCCTGTCATCACTTTGGGATTCCCTCCCTCTCACATACCTCATGTGTCTTGGCCAAGACAGTGCATCCAAGGCCCTTCCTTTCCCTGAAATTACATCTGATCTGACCGGAGGAGTGAGGACACTTTCTTCCTCTGAGGATGTAAACAAACACTAAAATACTGTCCTGTGTTCTGCACTGATGGATAGATGCTCTGTGGCAGAGGTCCAACAGCAGCAACAAATCTGTAATGCATTTCCCCCTGTCACAGTGTATATACAATAAAGCCTCACACTGGGAGAGATGGGATCAGGCCAACAAGAGGCACTCCCTCAGAGTAACAATGGGTAAGGAGCATTACCTTGCAGAAGGCAGTAGAGACAGGAGTTTTGCCTCTTCTCCTGGCATGTTACTGCTACTGGCATGTTCTGTGATTGTGTTAAAGTCTGGGGGCTTTAGTTTCCCCAGCTGTAATATCTATATGGTATACTGAGATCTTTGGAGAGAAGATGCCACAGAAGGCCCAATTTCACAGCATCTCATTCCCAGACCTCCTGCAGATGGCACAGTGAGATTTTTAACAAGCATGTTATTGCTCATAAACAGTCTAAGATTAATTTTTCATTGCTATATTTTTCTTGAGTTTCCAAGCTCTGTCTTATGCCCCACACTACGGGAAATATGGAGCCTTCCCTTTTGTCAGTGATATCCCTCCAAATTTGTAACCTATGGTGTAAACTAGTGTCCTTGGGCTGAGATGTCATCCAGAAGATTAGGAGACTTGGATCACTGCATTGCTGACACTATAACTCAAACTCAGGAAAAACATATGTCCTTAGAGAGAGCCAAATCTGGTACGACACTGAATTTTCCTCCAGGGAACACTGAATACAGAAACCCTCCTAGTCACCCAGGTGCACTACTACAGCATACTAAAAAGTGCATCTCATTTGTAAAAAGCTATTTGAGATCAGAGAAGCCAAGAAGTAGAATTCACTACAAATAAAAATAAACCTGAGTTGTCCACCTTTATTGTGCACCATGGATGAAAGGTAGGAAGTAGAATGATTGGTAGCAATGGCCAAAGGGAAAAGTAGCTTGCCTACATTATTTGAATGTTTAATGATGAACATGTTACTAGAAATAGAAAGATTTGTGGATTTCATATTGGTATTCTCTCTCCAGGTTCAAGTTGTAATTGCATGTCTGCACTGCTTACAGAAGCAAACTGGTGTTTGGAAATTTCTATTTTTTTAAATGGTTGAGCAATATCTTCTGTTCTCTTACAATCCCCATTCCTGATACTTTATAGGCAGTAATTGTGGCATATGCATTGAAATATATAGCATTGTCCCAGTATGCTTGGCAATGCATGGAAGAAATCACATGTGCTGGATGGAATTACAGCAATTTTTCTGGCCTTGTCATTCAGCTCCATAGCATAGGATCTTGCCTTTGCAAGTTACCCAAAAAACCCCTGCTTCCAATAGCAGTACTGAGCATACAGTGATGTTTGATGCCTAAGTCTCATAATCATAGAGTCATAGAACCATTTAGGTTGGAAAATACCTTTAAGATCATCAAGTCCAACCATTAACCTAGCATGAACTTAGTCTACCACTAAACCATGTCCCTAAATGCCACGTGTACACCTCTTTTAAATACCTCCAAGCAGAGACAGAACATGTCTTTTTGCATCTGGAAAACCCAAAACTGTTTTTATCATTAGCTACATTTGTAGGATACATAAAACTATTGCGATGAAGGGTCACATAAATGCTTCAAGCAACTAATTTATGTCCTTTAGTATATTACAGAGGATGCTTTCTCTCTCACCATTTAAACTCACCATTCCCTATCTTCCAAAATACATAACTCCTTTTAGTTTACTCCTGCAGAAATGGTATGCACCACTCACCTGAGTTTTTGTCAGGCAGTCGGTTTATCCTCCATACAATGGAATTAAAGGCGTGCTCATATTTGGCAGTTCCCAAAGTTACTCTCATTACTGGCTCAGAACCAGACAGACCAGTTGATCCGAAAGTGGCTCCCTTGTTCACCTTGGCTTTCAAAGATTTCTCCCCCAGGACACTCTCCCTGCGGAAGTTCTTCACCCACTCATTTGGCACTGGGTAGCGGATCATCACGTTTTCACAAGGGACCTGAGTTAAAGGGTCATGATTGGAAGAGAATCCCGTGGACATCATCAGCCAGCTCTGCACCTCCACCTCAGCACCATTGATGCTGGCAGCTGTCCTCAGAGTAAAAGGCAAAGTTTTCTCAGCAAAGACAGTTCTGAATCGCATCAGTTCAAACCGGCAGGCATCCAAAGGGTTGAACAGGATAATACGGGAGTTATTAAACATATCCTCATCCACACATGAATGGAACTGACAGCTGTATAATTTAATCCACTTAGTGGTAGTAGTGGGCATAATATCCTGCCTTGCAACTATTTCATTCCCTTTGATCAGGATATCATTAAGGCCCAGCCTGCACTCTGCCAGGCCAGAAAGGAAGCTGAGAACATAGATATGGGTCAGCACACAGTGCTGGAGAATCGCACTGTCTCCCTTGGCCAATATGCCATGAAACTCATCCCTGACATCAACAGTGATTTCTTCTTCTTGATAGTTCAGTCCCACTGTGCTCAGATCTGTTGATGAAGCTGGCAAGTTCATCAGCGTGTCTTGCACAGCAGTGATGAAGCTAAGGAAGTCTTCATAATCTGTAGTCCCAAGCTTGATAATTTGCTCTCTCTCTGCTGTGTGTGCAATGGCTGGTTTAGGCTGATACTTCTTTTTCTCCTTGTACGTTGTGCGATCCAACCGCACACTGTGTATCCTTCCATTCTCGTCGTAGTTCTGGAGTTTGCGCTCCGAAATCTCATGATTGATTTCCAGTTTGAGTTCCCGGAAAGGTTTCTCTAGCCCCTTCTCATAAAAAAGCTGTATACATCCACTCTTGGTCAGCTTGACATATATTGGTCCCCAGTGCCTGGATGACATAATATTCTTCTTCTCTGGGATCCTGAGCATCATTGGCCATCCATCCTTTGGCTGAGCTGGTGCCAGGTTAAATAAAGCTGCATCCAGATCATATGGCATCATGGGGTCATCATCAGGCAAAGTAGAACTGCTCACATGATCTGGGTCTCCAATCTGGAGTTGTTTGAGCTGCTCTACAGCATCTGTGTGGGTTAGACTTTTGTTTGCCTCATGGAAACTGATGGTATCAGGCTCTTGATGGAGAATAATGAGAGAGTCTCTTTGGCTTTTGCTCGGAGCACTGGAGACAGAAGAGCTTTTGGAACGCCTCTCTCGCTCCTCAAAGAAGGAGCTGAATGGATTGATGGGTGAGGGTTGGACATCTCGGAGAGATTCATCCAGAAAGGGATTAGTAGCACTCCATGGTGGTGTTTCAACAGAAGGCAACTTGGTTAGGGAGGAGAGATCTAGTTTTTGAATTTTAGAGAGGTCCCCCAATGTGCTTTTAGGACGTTCTCTTTTCTTCAAGGATGTAGTGAGGTTAAAGTTAACATCTGGAGCCTGTGTTTCTGCAGACAGGGTATTTGTTTTCAAGGGAGAAAGGTTCTGTGGCGAAAAACTGACTTCATTGTCATCAAAAGTCACCCAGCTGGGAAAGCGGACTGTGGTTGGGGTAGACGAATGCCCATTCACAGAGGTGTTGTTCAGCTGCCAGTTGACAGCCTCCATATCTATCTCTTCATCTTCCTGGAGAGACGAGGAATTGTCTTTAAAAAAAGAGGGGAGGGGAGGAAATTTCAGCTAATTATTCTGAAGTTACCTACTTCTCTCCGCAAAAAGAAAACCACAGTCTGCACAAGTCTGTCTGCATGCTCATGGAAGGCCTATTCATCTAAGATAGTCAAAAGACTTGGCTAAAATGCTGAAGAGTTTGACAAGAATTAATGAAGAAATAGATAGTTGAACACAGAAAAGGAATCCAGGAAGAAATGAAAAAGGAATGACAGCAATGATTGTATTGATCTCATCCCAATGTAACAACCTAAAGGAGAAAATTAGTCCATATGTTGTGGTGGTTTTTTAAAACTTCCCTCTCTAAATTTTCAGGATGAATTTCTTCTCTACAGTTATATTCTGCTATTTGCCTGTAGTGTTCCCTCACTCTTGTCATAATTTTTTCCCTTTTCTGACCCTATGCCCTTTGCTCTATAGAAGAATCCAGTAGGAAGAGGAATGACCATTGAGGAAAAGCACTTCTCCAATCTGTCCCCACATACTTGTCTGTGCATTTGATGTTACCACAAAAGCACACAGGGATACGGTGAAGGCACCATAAAAGGTGCCTAGCTGGGATTTTTGCCCAGATTTTGTTCCGTAAGGAAACTCTTTGGCCTACCCAGTGAAAAAGAGTCTGACAGTCCTTGGATGTCTCTGAAACATCTCTTGGAGAAGCTGTGATCTATGGATTTACGTTAGGATAAGGAAAAACTTAATTTTGACTTGTGGAAGCTCTCCTCATCCTCTGTCAGAACATGGCACCTTTGACTGCTGTGTTCATAGTCTCAGGCTCTGCCAAGACACTTTGTAGAAGCCTGCATCACACTGTGCTATTTCAGTCCCAGCTCTTCTGCAGGAAATTGCTGCAGTGGTAATAAAGGGTTTTCCAATATGAGCACAATTTCTCAGAGTTCAGAAATTAAATGATTTTCTTCCCACTGTCTAATGAATCAGTGCTCCTAAAAATGAGCAGCCAGCATGAAATTATACTCTGTAGCTGCACCACAGGTTTGCACTACATGATACAGCAGTGTCCTTTTTGCTTCTCCTAGACATAGAGATTCCATGTTTTACACAAGTCACTGTTCTTCAGTACAAGCAAAAAAGTAAGTGTAAAATACAGCACTTTGGTATGGCTGTGAACCTGTGATTTGAGCATATTTTACAATATCAAAAACAACAACAAACTATTTAAGTCATTATTTAAATTGCCACCAGTTCCCAAAAAAGATGAGTTTGATTTCCATTCTGCCTCAACCATAATAATAATTACTTGCCATTTAAATTACCATTTAGAATATGAAACAGGGAATATTCATGCTAGCCAAAGTTCTACCATAAGCTCATTATAATGTCTTGGGTAACTTGGCATTCTGGGCCTCTGATTTCAGCTATATGTAACTTTACCCAACCTTATGATCTAAGAACAAAACACATCATGCAAGTTCAAAGGGTTATTACATTTGAGAATTATATATGATGCAGAATGATACCAATTTGTTTTTCAATAACACAAAGCAGTAACAAGAATAGAAAGCTTTTACAGACTACCCAGGCATTGCAATGTGTATTTGAAAAGAAGTGCTCTATCTCAGTTTCTCAGATTTTCTTCTCTACCCTGCCATCTCACCCCCAGCTTTGCACAGTGCCTGTCTGTATCCCTTGCTACTGGTCACACCACTGGGTACAGTGGGGAATTCTTTAAGTCTTGCCACAATGTTATAAATAGATTTGTGAGGCAAAAAAACCCAAGCCAACAGACTGTTATCCACAACCACACCCTGAGGGAGAAAGTAATAAAAAACCCACAAAGAATAATCTGATGTTCTGATCCTCAGTCCACACCAATATGTTGTCTCATGCCTTTCCAGGACTTTGGTCACCAAGCAAGTAGTCCTTCAAGCAAAGCAAAGGCAACGAACATATGTGTGTCTCTGGTTTTATAGTATTTCTCTGAAAACACTGCCCATTTCTTTTAGGACTTCTGAAACTCCTATGTTTATAAGATCAGGGTTGCTTAAGGGCGGACCATCTCTTCTCTGCCTGCAATTATAATTTTCCCCTTTCCTGTATCTTAACTTTTGAACTGCAGAAACTAAATGTGATTCCACAAAGAAAGTATTAACAGCCCTGGTAAGTCTGAGAGGCAGATGAGAAGACCTCCTTGAGAGTCCATGTGAAAACCATACAGAAATCACTTGAAAAATTTCTTTCTAAACTGAACAAGTTTTATAAGATGCATTGCTTTTTTTTTGATCCAGATGACCAGAAATATAGTAGAAGCATTAACAAAATATGGTTTCATATTACCTATATGTAATTTTATTTGCTGAAAAAAAACAATAAACTGTTATTTAATTTGATACGTGGAAAGGTTAAATCTGGGAAGTGAAATAATCTTTCTTTCCCAAACTAAAATCAAAAGTACATTCTTCTGCTGCCAAAGAACTATATGACTGGGTTTACAAATGTTTGAGGAATACAGAGGTGGTTCTAGAAAATACAGGTTTTTATCTTTCTCTATAAGAGAATGACTAAGCAGGGACGATAAAAATACCAATATGCTAATGCAGCTAAGCATCCAAAGAAAGTTACTGAGAACTAAATGAAATAGTGTGTGTATCTCAAGAGAAATATTGGCACCTCTGCTGCAAAGGCAAATACAGCATGGTTAAAAATCTTGATATTGTTAGAGGATGGCTTAGACAACAACTTCAGTTTTTTCCCTTCTTGACTTTTGATGTGTTCCTGAACATGGGTGATAAAGTTTAAAATACACAAGTCTTTCAATTTGGCAGCACCCCAGGGGCTCTGGGAGAGGACACTTAAGGAAGTGACTCCCTAGGTGAATTTCTTGCTTTCACACCTGTTTTCAAAATTCCTTTCTATAAAAAAATCAAAATGTGTAGATGTGGCACTTAAGGACATGGTTTAGAGGATGACTTGGCA
Organism: Manacus vitellinus; assembly: GCF_001715985.3. NCBI lineage: Eukaryota > Metazoa > Chordata > Aves > Passeriformes > Pipridae > Manacus > Manacus vitellinus. The sequence continues at coordinate 22,828,600 of NW_021940750.1, forward strand.
GTGTTAGATTAATGGTTGGAATTGATGATCTTAGAGGTCTTTTCCAACCTCAACAATCCTGTTATTCTAAGAGGATAACTAGCTGATGGAGTGTGGACAGTTTTCAATCCAGAGTGACTCCTGATTGATAGACTAGGCCTGCATAATGGCATAAATGATCAAAAGAAAGCATTTGTTTTTTCCTTCTTGACTGACTTTGCTTTCATAAGAAAATCACTTTGATAGTGATATTTGCAAAAATAAAATCTTTTAATTGTCTGACCTTGCCAGATTCCAACCTGACAGTTAGCTCCAGTCAACAAAACACAGGAGCAGATTTACCAAGGAGGTGAGTGGCACTCCTTTTCCAGTGACACCAGCAAAGTGAACTCTGGGGTGAGCAGCCTCAGGCTGCCCACATAACTATGCATCTCTGCATTTGTCCTCCCATATAAGTGGTGCTGCAATCAGCACTGGCTGTACCTTACTGCATACATGCCTGAACTGCATTACCAGGCCATTAAATAATTTGGACACTTAGGTCCCCAGTCAACAATAAAATGCCAACCAGCTTCGTAAGTTTATTTTTCATCCACAGACCTCTTAAAGCTTTGTTGGCTTCTCAAGTGTTCAAAAATGGTTAATCATTTCAGTATGGTAAACTGGAAAACAGAATTGTTATAATGGATGCAGAACACCTCACTGTGATTGTCCTCTTGTGACTCATACTACAAGGAAAGAAAGCTTTGGTTCTCTTCATTGTGTCATCTTTTCATTTTTCTATTCTGTTAAACCATGACAACTACTTTGGCCAAAACCACCAGGTGGTATCATGTTACTTATGCCTGGGGGAAAGGCAGCCATCCAACTGCTAAAGGACATTGCTATTGCAAACTATTTGTGATCAAAAATGTGCCATGGAAGTAGGAAGAAGATTTGAGAGTGTTACATACCTTTCAAAAAGAAAGGCAGGTAACGACTTTCAGGAATGGATCTGAGAAAATGACTGGATTTTCAAGTTTCTGAGTACTCATGTATTTTGCCTCTTGATAGAAATTAGCTCAGAGACTCCTGGCATGACTGTTTCTGTTACCTGAATATATTAATTTACATTTAATTCAGATAGCTCTACTTTTAATTTTAATCTGTAGTACAGGCATACCGTTAACATGGTTACATCTTCCAGTGGGGTGGTCACTTCCCTGATGTAGCCTACACTAGTCCTTCACACAAAGTAAGCACTGCAAGATTTCTGTTGGCATAGCTGGATCTCTTCTAGGGTTCTTGGTGGGAAATTAATCTACATAAAGTTCATCAGACACTGGTATACAGGCTTGGCCTTTGAAGATCAGCCAGGGCAAGAGGATGCCAGCTACAAAACCTGTAGCGTCTCTGTATAAGCAATGATAGAAAACCAGAAAGTGCAGATAGAGACAGAATCTGGGAGAAATCAAGGACTAGGCTGTTGTGCAGTTATCTCTCTAAGACAAAGGTTATGCTTTCACATAGTTTCTGTAACATCCATATCTGGTCATTTTCTGACTTTTTTTTCCATATCCAAGTCAATACAACTGTGTACACTTTTTGGGGGGTGGTCTGTCGTGTTTCTGATCCTCCCAAGACAGATGACATAATTTAAAAGTTATTTAAGGTGAGTGGGCCATCTCTCTGAAGTGATACAACTGGACTCCTATCTCCAGCCTTGCCACCGACCTGCTATGTGGCTCTGGGAAAATGCTTCATCACTATTGCATCACATTGCAGCTTCTGGTTCTCTTTTCAATTCCTGTAATTTCTGACTGTAAGAGTGTTACATGTGGAACAGTGATTGTTCCTCTGTACTACAGTATCCAGCACACTTCTGAAATTCACAGAACACAGTGTGTGTAAATATCACAATATAAACTGATTCAATGAATAGGTCTGTTGCATCTATGCACTTAAAAAGAGTTTCAAGTTTCATAGAATCATAGAATCAGCTGGGTTGTAAGGGACCTTCAAGACCATCAAGTCCAACCCTTGATCCACTACCGCTGCGGTTACTAGACTGTGGCACTAAGTGCCACATCCAGTCTCTTTTTAAAAATCTCCAGGGATAGAGAATCCACTACTTCCCTGGGCAGCCCATTCCAATGTCTGATCACCCTCTCTGTAAAGAAATTCTTTCTAATATCTAACCTAAACCTCCCCTGGCACAACTTGAGGCCATGCCCTCTTGTCTTGCTGACAGTTGCCTGGGAAAAGAGACCAACCCCCACCTGGCTACAACCTCCTTTCAGGTAGTTGGAGAGAGTGATGAGGTCTCCCCTGAGCCTCCTCTTCTCCAGGCTTAAAATGGAAGGAAGATGTTTTAGGAGTTTGGAC